>NC_052620.1:43761023-43763928 GCF_016545825.1 Eucalyptus grandis | reverse complement strand
GGCTTGGCCCGAGATACCATGGATAAGGTACCCATCGGAAAGGTTGGCCCGCAATGGATTGCCCCAAACCAAAGGCGAGCTGTGTGGGTCTCCATTGTACGGGTTAGGCCTAGAGTGTTTGTTGTGTCATTGCAGCGAACTTTGGATCTACGACGGTGGTGAGGTCTCGCGGTGGGTAGTCGTCAACCATTGGAGGTAAAAAAAACATAAGCTCTTATCTTCTTCCTCGAGAATGATTCTATACCATATGGCGGTCTGTTAAATGACTCAAATCTCCTTTGGTGGGCAATCGTGAGCGGAAGGAGGAAAGGTCAAGTCAAGCTCGATACCATGAAAGAAGACAAAGTGTCAAGGAGAGATCAAGAGAATTCTGGAAAAATTGTATTTTTATTGTATATTCTCATTGTACAAGATGTTGTAAATATAATACGTAGGTGATACAATAAAGGCAAAAAAATGTTTGTGTAATCGATTGATATAATTTATGCACAATCGTAATCGAGCATGATTCCTTCCAAGCATATCTTTGAGATCCCATCGATGCATATCTTCCAACAATGTCAAATGTGTCCAAAACTATGCCAGGGCGGTGAAGATGCACACAATGAAAAGCACTCGAACAAGACGAGAGATTTACAACCGAACAGCTTTTGCACGACATCGAAAATAACACTTTGCTTCCAGAAATTTAAGGCAGTCTTGAAGCTCCATCATTCAACCTCGCAATCAGCAAATCATCAATATAATTAATAACCGGACAATTGTGAACAAGTTACGTGCATTCTTATTATCAAAGTTCCCCAAATAGATTTCTACACGATGTTTAGTGACTCTCAACATGATTGATTAACTAAAAGAAAGAAACCGGTGCCCAATGATCCACATTCTGTGGACCATAAGACAACTCTAGGGAAGATCCCGTTCCACCAGTTCCATTGAAGAGAATACGAGCAATAAAATATGCATCAATGTTTGGACAACAAGAATGGTTAAACAAGCCCAGCGGCGTAAATAGCTTAACCAATGCCGACCTAGATAATAATCACCAAAGCAGATCAAAAGATTAGAAAGAATTTCTTCAAGAGATAATAAGTTAAGCACTTGAAATCTATCAAACAAGGGAATAGCGTCAGCAAGCTAAGATGGAATAGCCATCGATAGATTAGCCAAGCTGGGTGCACGACAAGACAAGAATTACTAAGAATTTTGAGCACGATTCATATTTTAACTCCTATAAAGTCACAGTCTAGTTAGTAAAGGTGAAATAAATAACCGTCCAAAGAGTCTTAGCCCAGCAACAAAAATAAAGAATATCCCCCAAAATCACGGTGTCGCGACCAAATTTTTTCGGGGTGTGAACCATCTAGGTTTGGCTAATGGATTGTTAAGCCTAGACTTAACTCGGGCTCTCCCAAGCCCATACCAATTCGCGACTTAGGTTTGAATTGTTAACATGCAATTGAATTTAACTAGGAGTCGCCACTAATCTATTTTTGGTGGGTCAATTAGAAACCCTAGTAAAGTAACAGGAGATTTACTTTACTCCTACGAACAGCAGACTAAGCAGTGCGGATTCTTGCTACGTTAGATTCTCTAACGCCCTTTGGTACCTTTCTTTTATTTTGAAAAATGTTTGCAAGCAATTTGGATTGATTTTAAATCTATTTCCAACATGTGAGTGTTCATGCAGTGCAAACCACCAATTTGACACCCAAGAAAGCAATTAAATGATGCAGAACTTACCTCAAAGCAACGAAAGCATCTGCGATGTTAAATTAAAACCACATCAACAATCCTAGTTATGGTTTCTAATTAACACGCAACTTCTTTTTTTCACTTATTAAATGAAAATATAGTCAATATGCAATGCAATGCTATTAATTTAACATGAAATGATATAGCATGGCAACATAACCTAAACTATATGACATAAATAAGCATGCAGTCTATTCTAAAGAAATGTAATAATTAAATATGCAATTTAAATTTACCCAAATGACTTAATTCTAATGACGTGCAATGCAATGCAATGACGTACAAAATTATTTCAATTAAAATGACATGCGATATACAATTTAATATGAGCTATATGTCACGTGACATTTATTAAATGACCTAATCTAATGACGGACAATTTCTAATTAGAAATGAACCTAACAATAATCACTAAATGATGTGCATTTCATTGACCTAATTCTGTATGACGTGCACATGATTTTTCTATTCTAAAAAATGCAATCTATCCTAGAAATTGCAACTAATTTATACTAAGACAAATTATATTTTTATGAAATGCAAACATAACTATCTAGATTAAAATTCTATCTAGCTTATATTAGGGATCAAGTCAGACTAAATCCTAATTTAAACTAAGATATTGTCTTAACCTAGCAAGCGATAACCTAAGATGCAAAAATCAATTTAAACTTAATATGCAATTTTATCCTAATATGTCATGACGTGCCAAGGATGCCTTAATTCTACATGACGTATATGATGATTTTTTTGTTTTTATATTAATTTCGAAATTAAAACTAATACATAATAACATGTAATTCAAATAAAAACTAACAACCTAAATGAATGCACTTTCTTTTTGGATTTTTTTATTTAAAAATTCGAAATAAGATTGCAATCTTAAACATGCAAGATAATAAAAACAAACCTAATCCTTATTCAGATTTTTTATTTTCTTATTTAAAAATTCGAAATAAGATTGCGATTTTAACCCTAAGGCTAGGAATATTCTAAAACAAACTTAACCCTAATTGAATTTTTTTCCTCTTATGAAAATAAAATTGATCCAAACACACGACATCTAATCAAGCAAGACAATATTAATATCCAAAAATTGGCGAACCATATCTCGCGCATGAGATCATGGCCAATTTAAATTAAATCGCGA
>NC_052620.1:42935304-43014274 GCF_016545825.1 Eucalyptus grandis | reverse complement strand
AAAAAAATCAGGATAATGAGAAGATGGCCGAGACATGGTAAGGAATGACTTCCAGATTACGAAACTAACCTTCTTAGCAGCCTCAACAAGAGTTCCATGGAACTCCTTGAAGCAGTTACTCCCAAGAGCTCCATATAGAATAGCAATTGGACTTTCTATACTTGAGTCCAAATAGACATGATCAAAGTCAAAGAGTTCAGGCTGATGAAAACATCTCCACTCCTGCTGACAGAAAATTGTACGTAATTTGATCAGGAGACAACGCAATCATGAAGAATTTAATAATGCCAACACAACAATGTCTAGAAACAAGAGAATGGAACGCACCGTTCAGGATTTTGAAGCCACAAGTTTAGCTCTGCAATATCAAAGAACAGTTCCCTCCAGTATCTACCCAACAACATCTCCCATTTGGGCTATCCGGATTCCCCAACGGGCAAGGAATCTAACTTTCTCTTTAATTCCTCTGTTTCACTAGGAAACCCAGGATTCACATTGCTTGAGCTAACATCGTCAGCCAGAGGAAAAGATGAGAGAGACTCCTCGGCTAGTTGCCTATACAGCACTAATCGTGGCGACGCTGATCTAAGAAGAAGAGAGAATTCGAACAATGGTGCCAATGAGTGACCTATCAAAGAGTTTCCGTGCCCTAAAATTATCTTCAGGCAGTCCCTGGCTGTAGAGGGTTTGGCATCGTTTCCCTCAGAGTGAAGCCACACCTCAATGAACTCCCAAAAGAGGTCTTTCCATTCTTTTGATAGTAGTTCACTGATCATAGAGACGCAAGTCATTAGATGGAATAGCACAATAAACTCTAGATAAATGTGGCTAAATAGATCGAGTAGCAAATCCTCCAGGTCCAAATGTTTGACTGAGGAAATTCAAGTATAAAAAAGGAAATCCAAAAGTGAACCTATTCAGAAGTACGATGAACAAGAACTGTCGACTATAGTTTGACTAATCCGGAAACTGCTACATGAGAAAAACTACATAACAAGGAAAAACCACTCCGCAAGGTGACTTTCCCACTCACAGGATGAGCACACGTGCTTGTCAAAGAACTCACAGAGCAGTCGGATTACCAAAGACGAAATCCAGATAAACTATTTTAAGCAACGCAGATACAATAGAGTGTTGCAATGACTCGGAAAATCCATCGCAAAGAGATACTCCCTTCGAAAGGAGAAGAAGGATCAAAATGTTTAGTCATGCTTGCAGGCAGGCACAGGAAGCCCTGAAAACCATTTTGACGGGAGCAACATTTGCAAATTCAAATCCGCGTCGCCGTTCCACGAATGCCCCCATGACCCGGACGATTCTATTCATTCACTCATCGATCGAAAAAGGAACAGGAGCTAAACGACCGATAATCCAAATTCCGCGCGCGCGCCAATAAGCGTGAATCATGAATAAACTCTCGAAAGCATCCGATCACGTCCGCTCGGGTTCATCGACGAGAAAAGGAGGATAGGATGAGAAATACCCGGCTTCCAGGAGCAATGGAGTGCCGGACCACTTGGCCCGGAGCGCGACCTGCGTTCTTGAGGCCCGCCGATTCTCGCCATGAACGCTCGCCCTCCCAGGCAAAACCGCCAACACGACGACGATCCAGAATCCAGATCTACAGCAGGCCTTCATCTCTTCCCGAGCTGCTACGACCGCCGCATTTGAGGTCGCGTATTCGATTGCGGCGTCGACGATCGATCGGGAATTTGCAAACTCAGACGGGGCCTCGCGGTCGCGTCTTCGTCGGGTTCGGAGAGAGCCTCGGATTTATGGGGGGTTTTAGAGAGTTGACTCGGCGTTGGAGAGTCAAGCCACTGGGAAAGTGAGTAAGACAGGGGTCTTGGATTCACGATCGTCTACAATTCTCCCCGCACGTGTCGCAGCCAGCCAAGCGCCACGCTGTCAGGCCAGGGGCATTTTGGCGACTTCGCTCGGATGGTGCTAAAGATGCTTCTTCTTCTTTTTCCGATTATTATTTTACAATATACAAAACTTTTATTATTTAAAAATCGTTTCACATTTTTCCCATCCTTTAAATTGAAGAATAGACGAGCATTAAAAATTTCATTTCATGCCCTTATAAGAAAAAAATTCAATGAGCATGTATTTACTGATTAGTAATTACTGTAGTATTTATTTAGCCACTTCTTGTCACTTTCACCCTTCCTCTCTTGATCCATGGTAGTGACTTAAGAGTTAATGCAAGTAGATTCTTGAGCTAAGAAGTACTATTTTGTAAATAGAAAAATTGGATATGATAAGACTAATCTATAAATTAACATGCGGAGAATGAGCATGAGCATTAAACAACAACATATCAATAAGGTCATTCGATATATCAATTTTGAATATTCGTATTTAATATGTATCGCTATTCTTTGTTAACAAATTGTAATCACGCAAAATAAAGAATAAATTGACAATTGTTGTCGTAAGCTGTGAAATTGAAATCTTTAAACCAAACTTTACAAGGTACATTGCATTTTGTTAGTAAAATGGCCTCTGACGAAAGGAGTGGCTTTTATCTTTCATTTTAAGAAGAGTTCCCACTAGGTTGGTCCTCTGTAAGTATGAAAATAAAGGGAAAAATGACAAAATAGTCTCTAAACCTTAGCTCAATATGTAATGTCATCGATGGGCTTTTTGATTTGTTTGATATAGTTCTTGAACCATTCCTAAATGTTTAATCTAGTTCATAAATTTTCAATTCGTACAATCTAGTTTTTTCAATCATTAAAAAAAAAGTCAAGAGGTAACAAAGGACCAAAAACGTAAACAGAAAATTGTAAAAAGTATTCTCAATTAAGATATACCCAAAACGGAATTATAGTAATACTTATTATGACCAAAATGTAATAAGCAATAAGAAGATAACATATTTTTGTTGATTTTGAAAATAATTGAAATGAAAAGATATTTTAAACTATGGGTATAAAATAATTATAAAACACTTGTGAATAGTATGATTGAAAACTTTTTTATGAAAAATTGAGGGAATAAATTGAACAAATTAGAAAAATTTAGGGATTAGATTGAACATTTAGAATAATCAAAAGGCATATTGAATGAATTAAAAGTTTTAGATGACATTGCATATTGGGTGAAAATTTAGAAACTGCCCATGTCATTATCTCAAAAGCAAACTTTAATTCTCCCATTAAACTAACATATCGATAGGACAACTCTTCCATTTTGCACATATCCTAACGGATTCAAGATTAATGTACATGAAAAGTAATTGGTATAATAAGTTCAATTTACAAAATTGATATTGGTTCTCGATGCAACCTTCGCCTACTTATCTAAATGTCCATTTCACTGGGCCTACCGATTTGATAGACTAATCTTAATATATCATCACTAAAAAAGAACACAAGTGTTTTGGCAAAGAGTTGTGCTAGCATGATGGTGTGACTCTGCGACAGTCAAAGGATAGGAACAATATTTTCCTTTCTCCAAGACAAGCGTGTGGAAATTGCCGAGCAAAACACAGATTTTCTTTCATATAAAATATGTGGTCGAGGATTGACTTACTGTTTTCCAAGCTAATGATATGGAAATCATCTGTTTTGGTTATTTCCACGAGAAAGAGACGGGAGTTGTGTTTTGCTTCTCTTTCCACGCTTGTCTTGAAGAAAGGAAAATTTTGTTTCCCATCCATTGACCATCACACGGTCATACCGTTGCGCTAACGCAACTCCCTTAGGCAAACACTCACCTGGATGCTGTTGGCAACTGAGTTAGCGCGTCTGTTTTCGTATTCGTACTCCGAACATACAATAATTACTGCGTGGAGCGATCTGCTTTGCTTATTTCTGCGTGGATTTTAAGGATCGATGTAAAAGAACCCAGCAAATGGTATAGAAAGCCAAACGAAACAATGTGAAAGTGTTCATTTTACAACACAAACTGGTCCACACATGTTTCCACAAACATTTAAGAGTACAAATATCAAGTGGTCTTGTCCTTTCCAGACTGATCGGATGCCTTGAACCAAAGGGATCCATACAGATGTAGTTTTCTGATAATGCCTGTAGCTTCAGCCCTGTGAGTCTTCTTCAACATCCGCTTTTCGACAAGCCCGGTCACGTGTTGCCACAGACTATTGATCAGCGCGCCGACCATTGTCCATCCCTGTCCCAGGTTCCACGCAAATATGACTAGTCCCCACCACCAGCTGCTCGCCGGGAAGTAGTTCGGGTGTCTCGAGTAGTGCCACAAGCCCTCGTCAAGAGTGAGCACCGCGGGCTTCCCAGCTCTTTCAGCTCCTCATTTCTAAGAGACAAAGTCATGAAGCTGAGTATCGGCAAAGTAGGCCACGACGATGCCGCTAACCGAGACAAGAACAGCCACAAAATCCCAAACATTCAGGGGCTTGTCCACCGAGTGTACGACATACGTCGGGAGACACACTCCAAGTAGGAAAACCTGCAAGCAGAGCTCGTTCAGACATTTCATCAAGCAGTCACTTGGCGTAAAACAGAATTAACTGACTCGGGGGCCGAAAGGAAGGGCAGAGAGCACCTGCTGAGAGACGTAGATGGCGAAGAAGGAGACCCACCACCAGTTCTTGCCATACTGCGCGCATCTCGGTGAATCTCCAGTCTTCCCGAGCACCCCACTGCCATTTCTCACGCCTGAAGTAGTTGTGGGAGAGCCTCAAGGCCCACGCCCACGTCATCACCATCAGAATCCTGGATCTCCACCAGTTGTACTGCCCCAGAGGGTGGGTGGCATAGTAATGCGTCAGCATGACGGGAATCACCGTCCAGTAAGGATCTATGATCTGCAACGAGCAAGAAGAAACAGAGGAGAAACGGTCAACTTGCTGGTCCCCACGAAGCAAGAGAAGAAGAGAAGCGGGGGGGAACTCACCCAGTGGCTAGATCAATTTGACCGATGACCCAGAAGAGGACGTTGACGTTGAAGAAGAAGAGGGCGTTGGCCAAGAGAAAAGGGTGGTGAAGGCACCAGCTCCAGAGAGGAGAGAGGCCGCCGTCGCCGCCGTCGCCGCCATCGCTGACGGGGGCGGAGCCAACGTGTTTGAGGAAGGCCTGGTAGAAGAGGATGGAGGGGAGAGGAGCGACGAAGGCGAGGAGGGCGTTCTTGAGGTTGCGACCCATGCTCGGCGTTGTTGACAGATGCAGGGGAGATGACGGGGGTGAGTTTATAAATTGAAGGAGGGAGATGATTGTGTAGCCTATGGGGTGGGCCAAATGATGAGTCGAATCCACTCACATGCACGCACCGCATTTTACAGTAAAATCCAGCCTCGCACCTGGTCCCTTCCTTCTCCTCGCCGACTCTGCTTTTTTGCACTTTGCACACGCCGGGAGTGCGAGAGCGAGAGAGAGAGAGAGAGAGAGAGTTCCGCAATCTCCGCGGACACAGATCGAGGGAGAGAGGGGGAAAAAGGACCGTGGACCACGAACCAGAAGGGGGTCGAGCCATGATTAAAAAGCGGATAAAAAAGCAGAGAATTGAGTATGAGTGACCATCATTGCGCGCCGCAGGCCAATCGCAGGTTGGTTGCCAAGGTCGAGTTGAGTGAGAGCGTCGGCCATGCGCGGCACTTCTTCCCTTCCTCTCTCCTCTCCCTCTCCCTCTTCCTCCTCCCTGTTTCTCTCCACCTCACCACAGGCAGTCCTGCCCCCCTGCCTTTTTTCACGCCTGTCTAATTTAAAATCGCCTCCCTCCCTCCGAAAATTTCCTCCGGGTGGGGACTTAACATCAATTTAGAGCAGGGAGATTGGAACAAATTCTGACGATGCTAAGGGAATAAAAACCATCATTGCTTATCAGTACATTCTCGGCCTAATTTTTAAATCTTCACCGGAAGGGAACTTTACCTAATGATTTTGACTTGCCATTATTGCATATTAGATATCTCTAGATTTCATTCGCTTTTCATTCATTCGTTTTGACCTAGAATCTTTGAATCTATTTGATATAATTTGTCCTAAGAAATTTTATGACTTAATTGCACTTTTTAAAGAATTTTAAGACTCATTACACATTTATTACAAGTTTTAAGACTTCAATGCCCTAGTCCCTATAGTATTTGCCGACACCTTGTGAAAACCCAACTAGACTTTTCACTGGCTTTTATTGCTGCCAAGTACAAGTACCCAACATTCCCATATTACAAAGGCAGTCGATAGGGACAACCTGTGATACTGACAATCGTTCATGGACATACACTTTCACAGCACTAACCAGGATGGTATATTTCATATTCCAATATCCAAAAAGGAACAAACAGTTCAGAATGATTAGCTTTCCTACAAAACAATGTTTCACAAGAGCCGCTATTCTTCATCGACGAACTGTATCTTTTGAAGAAGGAAAGTGTGGGATTGAGATTGATGGACCACATCAACAAAATCATATCCACCAGTCTTCCCTTCTCCCCCGCTTGAATCCTTGGCACATTCTTTGGGGTTCACCTATGATACTCGCATATTGCACATATAATTTCTGTACAACCAAAGCTCAGTGAATTCCATTCACCTGCTGCCTTTTCACCTTTCAACATCATGATGCATTTCTTTCAACGGACAGTTGAGTCATCTCCATTTCCTATGCTATTGAGTATCTGGAGTCGCGCGATTTTCATGCCTAGGGGAGTCCGCATAAACTTGTCCTTGGTCTCTCACATCTCTGAACATAGAAAAGATCGAGTTGAGGCCTTCAGAAGAGGCACCGCCTAATATCCACAACAAGAGAGAGCTAAACGAGTTCATAGTTCCCGGGTTGGCAGCCCCTCTGCTGGGCGTAGGTCGGGCTGTGTACAGCATTGTCAGTTTCCGCCTGATCCTGAAGCCCGAAACTGTTGCGCATGGTATTTGCCTGTGTGGTTAGATCTAATCCAGGTCTCTGCCCAGGGACCAGCTCCAGTCATCATGTCTGCATTAGCTGGACCCGCATTCCTAGTGTTTAGTCTGGTGATGTGAAAAGTTGATGCGAGAATTGTGGAGGAGGTGATGTGGAAGTCTGGGTGCTGTTGAAGCTGTGACCGCCGATTTTGCATAAACCTTTGTAGAGCAGGGACCTGAAAGGTCGATACAAGAAAGTGATAAGTGAACAATGTAAAAACAGCCTTCGGCGGGGGGGGAGGGGGGAGGAGGAGGGACAGACAGACAACATTACAGAATAGTTTCTATCTCCAGAGCTTCTCCTAAACTATAGGTATAACGTTCTAATGATATGCATTTAACAAGCACTATATTCATCCTAGAAACCATCTGCCATAACATGCTAATAATTCTTCATGACCTATATAGGTCCACACAATGTGCTTCGTAATTGGGGTATAGGCTAATGCAGCCCTTGCTATATTACAATTACCTCAAATCTGTTCCAGAAATATAGATTAGATGCTGCATGAATGCTGCTGAGAGAGAGTGCCAAGTATGAAAAACCTGAAAAGTTCAAGAAACACTTAGATGAGAGACTCATTCCATAGATGTGCGTTGCGTGCATGTGCGTGTCCAAAAGAAAGAAAGGCAAAAGGCAAAGGGAAACTTACCATAAGAATAGGAAAAGAAATAAATATGGAAAACCAGGAAATAGAGCAGGAAAACCGAGGAAAGAACTTCATTGATATTGGCGTGCGGACACTGCAAGGATAATCAGACTTTAGCTGTTAGTCTTTATTTGAAGGTAAAAGACCGTATTCAAAGGTAAAGTCTTTTATCTTAGGCCTGATGATACTGTTTAGTATTGAAAGATGCATCAATGCATCACAGAACAATCGCATCATGTTCAATTTAGCTTATAGAATTTATTGCAAATTCAAAAATTTAGAAGAATCTTCTAAACCATCTGTTACCCGAATCATATCAGCAGAAGACAAAGGACAGAACAGAATACATCCTAGCTAAGAATATCCAACAGAGTTCCGCTCATTATCTGTTTACTACCTCTTGCTATTAAAGAAGATAAGTTATGAAAACAGATAATCCAAACACATTGCTTTCCAGCTCCATCTAATAACAATCCCTTTCCCTATTAAAAAGAAGAAACATATCTTTTCTGGTACCCTTGATTTGTTTACTCAAATGCAGATTGCTTATGCCATAAAGGCATGAAGTCATCCATATCCTAAAATGCCAACTAAACTACAAATTCATTTGAAAATAGCAACCACCAACACCACTGGAGCCTTTTCTGAGAAGTACATTACGTGGATCCACCCATGCCATTGTACCGCATTTGGTTTATTTCCTCCATAAGGTCAATAAACTCAAGGTTCCCATAATGCTGGATTACATAAGCTAAATTCGAAAATATAAATAATACTTTGCAGGAACAAGTGCTTATTCTCCCAAGTAAGATAGTGAAAATTATGGTCAGTAACTTTTACCTGCTTTAAGAATCTGATAAGTTCAAGTAGGGAGGAATAATATTCAAACTACAATTGCTAGATAATTACATTTATCATTTTCTGGTTGCCACGTACCACAAAAGGAAACGATCAAATCAACTGAAACTGTCCTTCATCCAACAACACTCATCCTCACACTTCTTAAAAATTTCATTAACAGTTGATGGCTGCAAGCATTGGTTTCCTATGAAATAAAAGGATGCAAACATCCTAACAATGCATAAGCTCAATGATGTATATAACAAATGCTTACAAACACAGGCATGCAAGGACACAAGCTTGTCTACTATGCACATGAGTATATGCCTGTGGCCTCATGCTTGTGCATAAGCACATGAGAGAGAGAGAGAGAGAGAGAGAGAGAGAGAGAGAGAGAGAGAGACCTTATGAGTGTAAATAGTTCACATAACCACACGAGAATTAACACCATGAAAGCCAATAGCTGGTCATCATAAAACTCGAACAGGAAAAAGAGAATCCCAATCATGATCTGCAATCCAATTCACTGCTTGTTAAGAAGCCTTTTAATATTTTACAATATTTGATGGGGTGTCCATACTAATGTCAAACCGTCCTAGAACCATAATGCTCACCGGTACAAAGACAAGGGATTCTATGACATGCACAAATATCAGTTGAAATGTAGGAAGCCGACGCCTTGCATGATGTTGAAGCTGCACTGCAAATGACTATTGTTTTAGAATTTTACAGAAGTGCGTGAAAGAAGAAAAAAGAGAATTTATATGATGGTGCAAATCAAAAGATTCCACCAGCTGAAGAGCTACAGAACCCCAAACTCGAATCAGAGAGAAGATAAGCTCCAGACAGGTACTCATAAAGTCAATGATTTTCATATAGCTGGCAGAGTACATCAGACAACTTTTATAATGACAGGTACTCATGAAGTCAACGATTTTCATATAGTTGGCAGTGTACATCAGACAACTTTTATAAATGCAGCAATGCTATTACACTGTTCCTGGATCTATACATAAAGAACAAAGAACAGGTACCCAGCTTCCATCATGCCAAGGATCCAATACAAACCTGTGAATTTCAGCATTCGGGTTTGTGCTCTCTCAGTGTGAATGATACGGACATTGTGGTTGTGAAAAACGAACAGAGACATCATAAGCACTCCACACTTCGTCACAAAATAGTCTGCAAGCGGGCAGTAAATGCATTACTTTTCTATTGAAATTAATTAACTGAAAAATGAGCGACAAGATTCTCTTAAAAATAAGCAAGGACAATTAACCAAAAGTTATCAGCTTGATAACTATCAACTCTCATGCTAACGTTTTTCCACATAGTTTTCATCCTGTACATTCCCCAATATCCACAAACAAATTGCCTCGACACTATCTTCAATATTGTTAAGTAGTCCAACGGTGCTAGTAATTTTGTTAAGGAACATTTAATAACCATACCAATTGATTATAATGGGCCACATGTCTTCAAATAAATTACTCAGGAAACATCTACCCACTCAACACCAAGTCTAAAGCAAGGTTCAGTGTTCAGCCAGATTAAGGAAAAGTAAAGTTGACATCCCTGCATGCGAACTCATAAGGCCAAACCATATCTAAAAAAACAACCGACATCCTGCAATACATTTCACTAACAGCGCACTTTATTTTCTTATGTCAAACTAACAGGAACATGTTACATAAGCATCCAATGGCTTGCACTCAGATTTCATACTGAAAAAGATGACAGTTACATAAGCATCCAATGGCTTGCACTCAGATTTCAAACTGAAAAAGATGACAGTTACAAAACAGGTATGCATTGTGCCAACAGTTCTACTTCTGACGGGAGAGATGTTTCAAAATTGTACCACGAACATGTTCTACCGGGTCCAGCATGTATGTTTATGTAAAATTGGAACTGCAAACATTTCGTATGTTGAAAACTTCTACATCAACTGATACTACAGTCACATCAAATAGAGATAATTGGTGGCTTGGCCATATAACTTATCTTGTGGAATTGTTGGTGAGTTGGTATGGCTTTTTGCACAAAAGCTAGATAGAGAGAAACCAGAAGGGAAAAAAAGAAAAAAAGACCGGTCTTATGGGAAAGAAAATGTATAATAAGTTTCTTAAAACCTCGAATGCTTTAGCAGTACGTGTTTTCAAGTAAAATTTTGAAATGTTTAATTCACAATATTCCATAGTAACAACCAATTTCAAATGTAAATATCTAAACCAAGTTAAAAGCTATGGCCATTCCAAAGACACTAAACCATTCCTGCCTTCCAGGTGGTTTGGCATCAATTCTACTAACACGTTCTTATTTTGCCAACAAACTGTAGATTGAAAAAACTCCAAAGTCCAAGGGAACCAGCGAATATAATACTCACTAATCCGACCAGATCCAACATGCTCCTAATGACCTCAGACTATTTATATGCCATAGGAATATATGTAAAAAGTGAAGCACTCGCAGCTTTTATTCATTGCCAATTTGGTACAATCATACACATGGAAAGGGGGAAAATGAATATAACCTCCAAATCTCGCAGGACCTTCCGGAGGTTCGTGCGCATAACCAAGATTGAAGAACTCCTTGGTCTGGTAATTGTACAGGTAACCTGCAAGAGGTTTACCATTCAGAGGGAATCACAAAAGCTTCCACTTGACATATTGGAACATCAAAGGCTGTCTTATTATCACTATAATGTTTTGAACCCCGTTGAACATGCAAAACTATATTGGCAACATAATTTCAGATCCAGTAGACAATATTCAGACGGTAGGGTAAGATAACAAGTACAATGCTGAATCCTCCCAAGACAAGGAAAATGGATGAAAAATTCGGGTTAGGAGCATCAACCTACAATATCATAAATAGTAGCTTGCCTCATACAGGATCAGCAGCATGGGAAACATTTCTCTTTGTCTTTCATTTATGAATACTCTCCACAACAGATCCTTAAAAAACTGTCTTGCTAATCCCTTCTTTTGTTTATAAATCTAAAAAGTCCAGTAAAAAAAACTACTGATTTCTTTATTTATATCTTCCTAAACCATTCCCTTAATTTATCAGTATAAGTAAAACTATCATCAAGAGAACAGAGTATTGCACATATAAAAACCACCCCACTAACTGTTTCTGATTCTCCGTGTAATATTTGCAGATTTTTCATTTTACACAACAATCATTTTTCTCACAAGTTTTGTAGTTCTTTTTCCACACCCAATTCTTACATGGTAGTGCACTGCTGCAGTGCTACTGCATTCTCATTAAAACTGATTAAGAAAGTAGGCGGATTCATATGCTGAAGACTTGCCTCCACTCAACTCTTCAGTATTCTGAAGTATGAAAAGCATACATTTATTGGTATCCAAAACTATCTTGATCTCAACACTTCATATTAAATGATGTTCTAGGACTCCTGATATGGTGCTGAACATTTTAATCAACTACATATCTGAATAAACAGGCAGGCTTCCTTGAGACCATATGCCTATTAATAAATTGAATTTCATGTGAGAACTTGAAAATAAATTAAGAAAGGAAAGCCACTTTCTTGCTGAAACATATAAATACCTTGTTTGGAAGAGTTCAACAAACTATTCATCAAAATGGTATCATATCCAACAAATCTGTTTATCAGAAGTTGCTGCCACCTGAAATTGCCAAAATAGGTTTAAAAATGAAGCCAGACATGTCAACAGTACTGTATCTCCTATAAGTAACATGATTCCATATGAGAGTCCGTTCTACTTTCAATAGTGGTCATATGTGATCATACCAACCTAGTGTGTCCAGTGCCCACCAAGAGAAGCTTTATGCAACAGTGCAGGAAAACTATCTTCTAATATCTGCTTTATGGGTAAAGACTTACATTCTTTTTGTTTCTAATAAAACAAGCACCTGTAACCTTATATATCTGGATGATCATTTCTAATTAAACAAACATCCATGACCTTATATATCTAGATGACCATAAAATGTAACCCAGAGACCACGCTTCACTGGAGTGGGAAGGAACAGATCGTGATTGAGATTGGCAAAAATGACTAAGATGGAAATCCATCCAGGATACATATTTGATAAACATGCATAACAAAATCCTGTCTCCCTGGACTAAGTACAGGCTCTTGAAATTTTAAAAGGCCAAAAGCCAAGCCAAAGCAACAGTAATTGGAAAATTATCTAAAATCTTATAATAGACATATAAGACCTAAGAAACAATAGTTCTTTTTCCTTCCTGTAAAGCAGATGCAAAATATGTTAAGTTCAAGAAGTCAACCTGTTGCCAAAGCAAGGATGTTGAGCTGATATGCTGATATTCACTGCAATGAATGTTGTGCTCAGTCTTCGCATTTTCGGGTAGCAGAAAATATCCCTGCAGGGAAAAAAATACTCTCTTGGTCCAACTAGATTGAGATTTAGACCCTATTACAAACTCTTCCGTCAAAAATAAAAAAATAAAATTAAACAATCACACCATAAGTGATTCAACAAAACTGTGATGCAAAGGACAAGAACAAATTACTGTCATCATACCTTTTCCATGGTGTATAGGTATGTTGGTTCAAAAGCTTTAATTCTTTTCAATCAACTGCACTGCAACAAATGGCAGGATACGATAAGAGAAAATGATTAAATAAAGTAAGAGAGGAAAACTAACTCTCTTGACCAATTGTCAAATAAACAACTGGAATGGATAAATCCAGAATCTGCACCAGTGGCAAGTGCTAACACTGATTGCCGGATAGTACCCACAAACATATAGTGAGCTTCGATCACATAAAGATCTAAGCCAACATTTAGTGGCCAGGATAAGAGTTAGGTAGAGTAATTTTATCCTATCTAGTTTTTGGTTGTTGTCCAAGCTAGGATAAGGCTGAATGTAAAAGGAATATAAACTAGATAAAAAATCCCATGTAGGGGTGGGTTAAGGGTGGATGGAATTTTTCATATCCATGGCATACACTGGCCACCACAGAGGACCACCACCATAACAGCCGCTAGTCATGAACTCCAACTACTGCCAATTTCATCTCTGGCCAGCCAATCGTGTTTCCCCACCAGAGCTTCTTAATCGCCATCTCCACCTTCACCCAAATGGCAAAGCTTTCATTCATCGTCCTTCTCATCAACACCTAGTGCGCCATCTCTGTTACATATACACTTCACCTGTGAGTTCCACCTTTTTTCACAGTCTCTCCCTCAATCATACATTGTCCTCATGAGAATTAAAGAAATTGAGTTCAGCCTATTGCTTTGATTCATCAATGGAAGTATAATGTCTTTTGGGAGCTTCATAGACAAGGACACAAGGAAGACCTTGTGGCCCACCCGCTCCACGTGCTGGGGTTCCATGTGCTGGGGATCTACTATTTTAGGGACAATGACAAAGTGGAGACCGAGATTTTCATCAAGCTCAAGCTGCTCGACATTATTGGCCACTATAGGGTTTCCTCACCGCATTCACCAACAACTACGCTGACTATTGGTGATGCCTAAAAGGGATGGTGGACATCCTAGAGTGCCACAGGAGGTTCAAAATCGTCTGATGTCGCCCAATGCCCACGACACCATCTAAGGCATCGTGAGGCCACAAGGGTCGAGTGTCAAGGATCGAGATGGGATAGAGAGATAGTGGGTGCCACATGTCAATGATTGGGTAACATTAGGGACGTGATGACAACTGACGATGTCATGGTGAGGGAGACGATGTCAACAGCAGCTTGACAGGTGGCATCAGAAGGCAACAGCAATGTTGGATTGATGACCAACGGCATTAAGGTAGGGGGGAGAGTGGAGGGAGAATTTGTGTTATATCCATGTTTTATCCAAGTTATATTTGGACATCTACCAAACTGAGTATAAGATATTACAAATACCGCCGTTACCCTATCTGACCTTATCCTATCCAACAAAAAAAGTCCAAACGACCCAACATAACCTAAGCAATGAATCTAATAGTTCTTATGAGCAGATGGAAGAACTATGCAATGCTATCTTTTCCATTTTGTCATGTTAAATGTGATGTTAATGAGATATAGACTGCCACAATAGAAAGAACAAAGCCTCACATGTGAAGGTGCTAAAAAAAATGATAAATGGAAGATACAAAGACTAGTTTATCTTAGCCATCTTTCACAGGCATGAAAACTTCAAAGTGAACCTAAATATTCACAATAATGAATACTAAAAGTTGCAGGTTATTTTTCTTATCAGTAAAAGAAAACCCATAAAGTGACACAAAGGGAATGCCGACCGACTTACAAGTTATAGAGTTCACTTGACAAAGGATAGAATCACATATAGGCTCATGCTATGTATGTACCAAAATTCACAATATCACAACTCTTTACCTGCATATGAGTTGATCCTATCTAGATGAAGTATGTGCAACCACCTGGGTATGTCGATGTTGAAGTGCACACCTGCAATATTCTGCAGTAAAAATTTTGAATTCAGGCCACAGGAAATTGACATGTCGACCAAAGGAATCATTTTGCATCTGTAACCACATTAAAACACAGAGATTTCACATATAGAGCACCACCTTGGAACTATGAAATGACATCCAGATAAACACAAAATGAGAATATACATCAAATGTCAAAACCAGCTATTAAAGAGAGACAGCTGAAAAAATCTGAGGTCCAAAAGATAGCGTACCACACAACTATGTCAAACATGAGCTGTCACACTTATGCGGTACCCTTCCCACATGCAGCAAGGAACAATTGCCATGATGATATAATCCCAAAGTTAAAGCAACAGATAGGTCTACAAAATCATCCTCCAAATGTGCAATCCAAAATTTCAGGCTCAATCTGAAGAGAAGGTCCAGATGCTCAACGGAACTTTAAAGAGTAGTCAAATTGTCCACCACTTAAAATGGGCAGTAAATAACTAGCTTATACAGCTCAAGGGTCTGAAAGGGGTGGGAATGCGGAAGACAGCTGGAGGATCTTTAAAGAGTAGAGTTGTCAAATCATAGTATTAAATGCTGTTAAGGTTGGAATCTTAATGCATCGAGAATTGTGAATCACTTCAATTTCTCATCACCGAATCCCGATATGAATGCCTGAGGCCCCATTAAATTAAGGCACACATATATGCCCTAATTTAGAATTTAAAAAGTTGAGTAATCTACTCTTCCTACGATGGCAGTACATCTACATGCCAGCTAATAGAGGTCAAAATTGCCTCTTTTTTCATCATCAGCAAAATTGCCTATTCAAAAGCAACAAATGTGTGAAAAAAGAGAGCTAATTGTGCACCCAAAATATACTTGTAAAAACCGATAACATTTGTAGTCCACTCACCCACAACTTCCAGAAACCTCCAACAATTTGTTTGACAAGTCTCCATATGAACGAGAGACGTCTACACCATTTCCTGCCGAAGTGAGCAATTGCAGCTTTAAATGTTTCCTTGGCAGATAAAGGAAAGCTATACCGAGACTCTTCTTTATCAGTTCTGGCAATTGCTTCATCATCTGCTGACCTAGAATTCTGGCTGCTAGGAAAAGTTTCTGCTTGATGGTCAGATAGCTCATTGTCAGTCTTCCAGAACTTTAAGACTAGTTTGCCCTGTCTAACACCTGAGACAATCCAGTTTAACCAATACTTTGCAGCCAGAAGTGTCAATCCCTTTCCATCTACATTTTGAACTTCTCAACTTTGCCCTCTGCATGTCCAGAATCAGGAAGATCTCTCCCTGTCCAATGCAATCTCATTTGTGACCACAAGCCGACACTGGTTATCTACAGCAGTAGAAAGAACTGTAATGTCAATGAATGATCACGCTCCACATTTGGCAAAGGGGGAAAAGGATTTGAGCCACCAAATTTATAAAAGACAAAAAGAGTGGTCTGGAAAAGAATTATCTAACATCACAACACAAGTCATTGACTCAAAAGTTCAGCACCGAGATATAACACAACCAGTAATAAAACAAGTTCTAAACATAACATATGTCCACAACTCTAAAATTAGCTACCAATTGCCATGCACTCCATTAAAGCTTTTCTCCACTCATTTCTTGGTCCCAAATTATCAAGGTATCAAGTTTGACCAAATCATTTTCCACAACCCCTACCAGTATTTCCATCAACAGCAGCTCCTCTTCTTTTATAGCTTCGACCATACCTTAGGTATGCGACATCACTGGCAACTATTACATGTCCACATATTAAAAATGATCATTCATTGATGCAACTACATAAAACGGAAATACAAGGTACGTGACATCACTGGCAATTGTTACATATTTGCATGTTGAAACTGATCATTTACTGATGCAATTACATAAAATGGAAACACATGTTAAAATTGACGACTTATTAAGGCAACCGAATAGAGGCAGGAAAGTAAAGCAGACTAGATTTATTAGAATTCTGCAATTGACCCAATATATGCGTAGATGGCGTATGATCCACAAGATTCTGAAAAGAAAATGTTCATTATGTCAAGCAAAATCAAACTAGTATTAGGTCAGCACAACACAATATGATTAAACTCTTCCCATCACCACAAACCTCAATAATTACTCGTCACAGATTCCAAACCGTATCTATGTATCTATTGACCGTAACATGAATGAGAAGGCATAAGGGGAAAAAAAAATATCAACCCACAAAAGCAGAAAACAAAGGACAAGAAGGAATTCAGAGTGGGGAGCTAAATTATGAGTATAAGGAAAAAGTACACTTAAAAGAAGGGTAGAAAATAGAGAGAAGCGAGCAAAAGTAGAGTCAATTGGAATAAATGACAAAAATGATTGTGTACCTTGATATGAAAGAGTTGGGCATCTGCTGTTTTGACTCAGTGAACTCATTTGTAGAACAGCCAGGCTGATAACAAGAACTTAATTTCAGCCTTACATCACAATAGCCAAGTGCAAAACACTAAGAAAGTAGAGACAAGCATATCTTAAAGTATCTAAAACATATAGATGCGTTTATAATTTAGTTGAATGAAAACGAAATGCAGGATGCAATAGAAAGTATGCCACCAACTGAACAAAACAAGTGACAAAAACCAAAGCACACGCTTGAGAGAGAGAGAGAGAGAGGGAGAGAGTACAGAGGACTCCTGTTTATTCTAAAGTTGGACCTATCTAGAAGCAAACTATGGATTTCATTTTCAATTCACTTCCCAGCGATCATCGCCCAGCACATGAGGTCATATCACCCAAACTACCCAAACACATATCAGCATTAAACTTGAGGTTTCTTAGGCAACCCAATAAAAAATTATTGACAAAATTGGATCTCGAAATAGTTTAATGGCAAGCACGCCAACTGCATAACCTAAGGCTACACTTCAGCAGCTCATCACCCCACACGGGATAAAGTATGCATGACTATCCCAATTAAGATGCTCGCCCACCACACGAGAGTGTTAAACAAAACCCCCAAGTCCCAATTTGCCTCGAACCGCAGCAATCGCGCCCATGCAAAATCCCGCGCGACTTAATCCTTCATCTCACCAAATCATCACACCGCAACACAATCAACCGATGTTCTTCCCGGCTAAACCAACTCCGAGAACCGTACGGAACCTTACTCATCGAGTGGTTCGGCGAACAAAACCCCAGAACACAGGCCGGGCTAAAACTGGCCCAAAGAGGAGGACTCGAGCAAGCAGGAGCGGCGATCGAGGGGCGGGGGTACCTGCTGGACGTAATTGGCGTGCATGACGACGAGGATGCAGAAGAGCGTGACGGCGATGAAGAGGTAGACATACTCCAACGCGGCTCTCAGCCGGGGCGTCAGAATCTGGGAGAACCGCTCCTGCACCCGGATGAACGTCTGCTCCGATCCATTCCCTCTGCTACACTACGCGATCGCGTCCCCGCTCTCTTCTCCGTCTCCCTTCTTCAGTTCGCGAATTTCTTTTGCCTCTTCCAGTTCCAGGGGAGAAGTTCGAATCCCAGCACTAACTGCGATGTCCGTACCGATATTTCGCGATTTTGTCTTTTTCTTTTTTTCTTTTGTCTTGCGCTTGGGCTTGGCCGTTCTCCTCTCTCTTCCTGATCCGCGCGCACGTTAAACACGAAGCGAGCCTGACTATTTGCTATATTTCCCAATTGAGTAAGTAAGGGTGCATTTGTTTGTTTCAATTTTTTTCTCCTATTTTTTCTTTCTCTTTCTTTTCTTCTTCTTTTTTTCTTTAACCGGTTGTGACCTTGGCCATATAGCCGACGCAGACCGGCCGTTGAGAGCTTCGCAACCTTATCGGAGCCTTGCTGGGCTCGCCTAGCCAAGAAGCGAGCCGACCTCGCACCGGCCGGTGAGGCTCGGCCTCGTCGTGGTGAATGAGCCGCTGGCCTCGTCGGCTTGATCGTTGGCTATTGTTGAGGTCGGTGACCGGCCAAAAGAAGAAAAAAAGAAAATAAAAATAAAAAATTAAAAGAAGAAAAATTATACAAATTTACCAAACATGTTTTCACGTTCAAAAATTATTTGAAGGAACAAAAATAATGAAACGATTTTTAAATAAAAGCGTTATCAAACGCAATTCAAAACAAGTGAAGAAACGGTGCACGAGCGAGATTGCCAATAGCGACTGCGAGGAGAGATTCCAAGTCAAACACAGAGGGATTTGTCTATTGTGAAGATATTCGATTTGATGGGTGCGGCATCATTTTTGGAATAGAAAGCCCACCTCGTTGTTCACGTTGAACTTGTCTTCTTATTTTATTTATAGAAAAGCCATCTATGAATTAACATTTTTTTAAAACAGCCACTCACGACTTTTTGTTGAAATTTGTTTCTCCACCTCAATATTTAAATGATCAAACGAAAAGGGTTGACACTAAAATGGTGTAAAAGATATGAAACTTGTTAATTTTCGTAAATAAATTGTCTAGTAACATTTTTTTCAAATGATTTCTCCGTAACTTACCAACATTTAAAAAAATATCCAACTTTAGTTTGCAAATGATCAATTTCTATACTACACTTGTAGACTTTTAGTGGCATAATTTATGAAACCTTCCGATTTTTACAAATTTTTAGATGAAATTGGATACTAATGATTGTCTTTTATTTTTTTTATTTTTCTTTTGTTAGCGCTTGGGCTTTGACCGCTCTCCTCTCTTCTGATTTGGGCGCACGTTAATCACGAAGCGAGCCTGGAAACGTTGCTTCTCGAGGCGAGCCCCCACTCTCTCTCTCTCTACAACCATTGATCGTTCGGCCCGCCAAGATTACCCGCGTGCCTCAATTGAAGAAAGGGACATCGAATCAATTTCGTTTCCTCAGAAGCAAGTGCATGATAATCACAATAATAATAATATAATCACATAACAAAATAATTAATAATGATAATGATAATGCACAAATTGGAGGTAAATAACTTACAAGAATGGTCAAAGGTGATCAATGATGAGGTAAAATGTATATATGTTGTTCTCTTCTTAAGATTTGTGTAGGTTATATCGTATTCACATGTGTACTCTATCTAATCAAACCGTTCGCCTGAGATTGGAGGCAAATAAAGAAAGAAAAGAAAACACTAACTTTTGCTTTCAATGGCACATGTAAAAGACACTATGAGAACGACATCGCTTGCACAGTTCATGTTGGTCAAAGCAACCTTTTCTATTGGCACCTCCGCAAAAGGAGTTCCGATTAAAGTGCATCAAACAACTTCAATGCAAAGCTGTTAAATACACTTCCCCTCATCCAAGCTTGAAAAGAATGCTTAAATTAATCACAGGTAATCTCTAGAAACATAGAATTGCTTGGTGCAGCGCTGAAACTTCCATGAGCATTAATTCCCTCTAGTTCTTTCTTTGCAAAAGATGATCGCCCATCACGATTAGCTCCAACTTCCCCAACATTAAAGCATGTTTCCCAAATAAATCAATTTAAAGGGCCTTAGTCAAAGATATAAATAAGAACAATCAACTTAGTTGACCTTGAAACATTCAACTATAGTGATTTTCAAGGATCATTGTTTATGGTTGAGAGAACTCGGTTTTGGATAGTGCGATAGACTCGATAAGTAACTTTGTTTGTTACTTGAATAGAGATGGATAAAGATTTGGCCGAGTTAAAAGAGGAATAACATGGAAGTTTGAGTATACTGAAATGAGAATTAACGAATTTTGTCGAAATGAGTTGAATCTGTTCAAAACATACTGGAATCTTGTTGAATTTCGTTGGAAAAACTTTTGCTGTCAACACAAGTCAAAAGTTAGACTAGGCATTGCTGAATAAAGTGATCTACAGTAAAATTCTTCTTTTGCTTTACCCAAGATAGCCAAAATTGTGCCAAACAAATTCAAACAAACCATCAGAAAATAACAAAGGCCGGGAAGAGCAAGGGATGAAATTTGGTTTGCAAGTCAATCCATACAGGAGCTATAAGAAAAGCACTCAAACTACTCGTCTAATCAAATAAGCAAGGGAACTTCATCTCCTCGTCGATAAAATAACTTACGGCAATGGTCAAAGGTGATCAATGATGAGGTAAAATGTATATATGTTGTTCTCTCTAAGATTTGTGTAGGTTATATCCCATTCATATGTGTACTATGTCAATCGAAACCGTTCAGCTTGAGATTGAGGTAAATAAAGAAAGAAAAGAAAACACTAACCTTTACTTTCAATGGCACATGTAAAGACACTATGAGAACGAATGCTTGCACGGTTCATGTTGGTCGTGGCAACCTTCTATTAGCACCTCCGCAAAGGAGTTCGGATTAAGGTGCATCAAACAACCTTCAATGCAAAGGTTAAATACACTTCCCTCTATCCGCTTGAAAAATGCCTCAAGTTAACCACACAGTAATCTCTAGAAACATAGAATTGCTTGGTAGCGCTTGAAACTTCCAAGAGCATTAATTTCCTCTAGTTCTTTTCTTGCAAAAGATGATCGCCCATCATGATTAGCTCCAACTTCCCCCAACATTAAAGCATTTCCCAAATAACCAATTTTTTTAAAGGCCTTTTAGTTTATCGGCATATTCTTAAATAAGAACAATCAACTTAGTTGACCTTGAAACGCTCAACATAGTGGTTTTCAAGGATCATTGTTTATCATTGAGAGAACTCGGCTTTGAATGTTGACACTTTGATCCGGGGATGATTAAAGATGACCAACCGCCGCCGATGTGTTGATCGCCTAAGTTGACGATTGGAGTTGATATGTTGACAGCCTTTGATTTGGGGATGATTAAAGATGACCAATCGTTGTCGTATGATCATCGACAATTGCCGTACGGATCGTTGCACGATTGCCACACGACGCCGCACAACCGGCCCGACCATCACGTTGCAGATTGCAGCCCATAGCCCACCGGCCGCGGAGGGGGCGGGCATAGTGAGCCGTGGCGGTCCCATGGTGGTCCTGCAATGTGCGATCGTGTGGTTGTTGGCGATGGCAAGTCAGCTGGTGGACAATGACGGTTGTCGGCCTATAATATGTGCGGCGTACAACCGTCGGCCCAGCTAGCTACATCAACAAAGGGTTTAACGGATTTGCCCCAATTTTGGGGCAATGAAAATAAAATAAAATAAAATTTACTATCGTCGCCCTTACTACGTAACTATCACCCCCATCACCCTAAAACACCCATCACATCGAACCATCACCCCATCGCCCCAAACATCCACATCCAGCAAGCAATTTTGATCATGGCACCCAAGCGCATCGCATTGAACAGCCATCCCTTTCAGCTCGCGCCGAGCAAGAAGCAAGAAAAAGGTTAATTTCAACATTTCACAAAAATGCTTTGATTTGATTGGTTGGATAGGGTTTGCTTTCAAATGCTTTGATCTCGATCATACGAAGGTGTTAATTTCAACATTTTCACAAAAAATGCTTTGATCCGACCGGGTTGATAGGTTTGTTTCGAATGTTTTGATCCGATCGAAATGCGAAGTTACCGTGTCGCTTGGATAGAGTTGGCTTTGACTCCTCTCTCGCTTAACTTTCGATAATGCAAAGTTACACATGATGTGTTGCTTGATAGAGTAGGCTTGACTCTCTTTTTGCTTCAACTTTCAATAAAGTCAGCCGATGTCATAAGTTGACGATTGGAGTTGATATGTTGACAGCTTGATCCGGGGGATCATTAAAGATGACCAACCGCCGTTGCATGACCGCCGCACGATTGCCGCACGACCGCCGCATGACCACCGCCGCCACACGACCGTCGTCGCCATGACCGTTGACCGTCGGCCGCTAACTGCCGCCGCAGATTGCAAACCCACTAGATTCTTGAGCCAATCAATCATCGGTTTATGAACCAGCCATAGCTGTGGAGCATTTTCTTCAGCCCTCATCCGTTGTTGTTATGTTGTACTCTAGTCTCTCTCATTTTAGCCGTTTCTTCACTTCCCTTTAGATTCCAAAGGTACCAGGATTTTATGTTTCGAGAGTTAGTGGAGTAATTTCCTAGTGCGGACACTTTTCAAACTGTGGTCCGTTGATTTAATGTAAACCGCTCGTTTGGTATATATATATATATTTTTGATGACCCAGTGAACCCGCGCACCGACCAACACGCGACATTCTGTGAGGGGCCCTGTGGGTGACTGGGGTAAACCCGGGGGCCTCATGAGGACCCACCACCCCCGTGGAATGTGAGCACGCCGTGCCGTCTCCAAGGAGAGTCGAACCCTCTCCCTCCTAGAAGGGGTCATGGTCCCCCCACGGTGGGGAAGACTTAACCAACGGAGCCACCGCGGCACTGTGGTGCTGCTTTATATTTTGTTAAAATTAATTTGAAAGAAAGACATCCTCCGTGTGGTGCTTTTATGCAAGCGAAACTGGAGATAATTTGCTACACTAAAGAACACCGTATGGTGAAATTCCTCCATCGTAATCGACCTATCCCTGGGAGCAAATTTTGGCTGGTGTAGCAAGATAGTCCGAGTCTTTATGTGTGTTTTTTAGGGTATAATTACCATTTTGATCGGCTAATATCCTTCATGTATTCTCTTAAATTAAACTTTGATCTAGCTATTCCCATTAATTGGGTCTTTCACTTTGTGTTTAGGCTTGGTTGCAAATTATCGATAATTGCCGGGGTAAATAACGATGAGGGAAAAATTGTCCAAAAAGTCCAAACCAATTACATTTTCGCCATTGAATCCAAAACTTTTCAACTTTGTCAATTGAATCCGAAATTTTTCAACATTTTGCCAATTGAGTTCATTCGGTTAATTATGGCTGGAATTTGTTGATGTGACGCCGACCATCCTACGTGGCATTGTCTTGGCGATGACATAGACAAAATTTTTTAATTTTTAGATTTTTTAGATTTTTTTGTATTTTTAATTTTTTTTCCTTTTCTTCCTCTGGCCTGCTCAGTCTCTAGTGACTAGCCAAAGGACCGGCGAGGGTTAGCCTCCCGGCCTTGGGCAAGGTCGCCCTCGTTGGGATTTGGCGAGGTGACCATGGGCATCGCCGGACTTGGTGAGCGCCGACTCGCTTGAGGCCGGGAGGCCGACCCAACAGCTGTGGCCTCGCCGCTGCCGCCGAGGCCGGGCGAGACCGGCCGAGGGAAAAAGAGGAAAGAAATTAAAAACATAAAAATAATTTTAAAATTAAAAAAATATTAACAAATTAAAAAAATTGTCCATGTTAGCACCAAAGATCCACATTAGCAAAATTTCGACTAAAATTAGCCGAATAGACTCACTAACAAAAATGAAAAATGTTTATGACTCAATTGGCAAAGTTCAAAGATTTAATAATAAATTGGCAAAAGTGCAATAAGTTTATAATTTTTTGTGTAATTTTCCGGTAACATGAACATACCTTTTGGTCCAGCCTAAGGACCTTAAACAAAGGCCATGGTTATCGGAGCCCCCATTCCACATAAATAAAATGGAAGGGTTAACCCGCGGGGAATTTGTAACCAAATTTGGAAACAATCCCCGGTTTGATCCTAGCTCTGCTGCATTGACCTCCTCGATGATCGCCAGTCCAGATCTTGGAAATGATGGCAGCTAGAATACCTGCTGCTTGTATCATTCCATGAACTGTGTTGATTCCATGGGACCATACGTTCATTTCCTTTTGGCTGCTTTAGATATGCAAGGTTTGGCTTACAATGAATAATTGCACCTAGCATATAGGACCGTGCTTGGAAAAAAATGATAATATATGAATCACATCATTTAATTAACATGAGAAACATTATGTAGATTTATTTATTTTTTTGATCGAAAATTATGTAGCTTGCTACCCAATAAATGCACGGTAATTTACAGATATTTCTTTAAATCCTAATTATTACTAGGATCCTTATTAACAAGTAATCTTGTGGAAGTGAAGATTTGTTTAAGCATCAGATGTGTGCAATTATTGTTTGGAAAGATATTGAATCTTTCTAATGAGTTATTAACATCACTGCATCAGAGAAGTGCTCATGCAATATCTCACTAGTCACTACTTGCATGGCGAGTCAGCACCCCAATAAGAATAAAGAAAAATCCGATCGACGAGTTTGACATGAAGGAAACAAAGGAGAAAAATATCTACTTATATTTACAATGTAACAAAAAGCAGTGAATCCTTATTAATCCGAACAACGAATAAAATTGAGGAAATTAAATTTGCATGAATAATACTGTGATTTAAGCCTGAAGAATTACCAAATCAGAATCAAGGATTAAATCATAATGGCTCAACGGATTTGCCCCAATTCTTGGGACAATGAAAAAAAATACCATCACTTCACCCCTCACTACATCACCATTGAACCATCACCTCCAAACACCCACTGCCTGCAAGCGATTCTAGCCATCAGAAAGCCAAAAACAAATAGCGCCAAAATTGCTTAATCCGCCAGCAACTAGCGAAAATGGCATCCAAGTGCAATCGCACTAAACAGCCATCCAGCTTGCGCTTGGGCAAGACGCAAATATCATCTGCACCAATCGAGCAAGAAAAAGGTAAATTTCCACATTTTACACAACTCAAATGCTTTGATTTGATTGTAATGCAAAAAGTTACACAGTGTGCTGGTTGGATAGAGTTAGCTTTTGGCTATCTCCCTCTGCTTCAGCTCACGATAATCCGAACGATAGAAGTCAGTCGCTGTCATGAATTATTTTGTGCAGCTACGTCAGAGTTGATTTCATAGTCATGACCTCCAGCCGTACTCCACATTTGGAGCACAATCTAAAACCGGTAACATGACATGAATTGGATGTTGTGCTCGGTAATTTTTATGAGTATATGTTTGCAAGTTGATTCCTCTCATTGTTGCAAACTTTCTTGTTCATTCGCCGTGGGTTCGGTGATATGGTATTTCACGTATGTTGATGATTGGAGTTGATATGTTGACAGCTTTGATCTAGGGAGGTTAGAGGTGATCAATCTTCGAGATAAAATGTATATATGTCATTCTTTTGCTTAACATCTGTGTAGGCGATTTTATATCAGATTCATATGTGCTGATCTTGGGTAGATTGGAGATGCCCATATGATGTTTGTTTTTATCTTGAAATGTTCAGCTATAGTGGTTTTTAAGGAACATTGTTTATGGTTGAGAGAATTCTATATTGAATTGTTCGATAGACTCTGGATAAGTAACCTTGTATGTTTGTTACTTAAATAGAGATGGATAAAAAATTTGGCCGAGAGTTAAAAGAGGAATACAAGGGAATTTTGAGTATACTAGAAATGAGAATGAACGAATTTTGTTGAAATGAGACAAAATTGCTGAATATAGTCAAAACATGCTGGAATCTTGCTGAATTTCGTTGGAAAACTTTTTGCTGTCGACACAAGTCAAAAAGTTAGACTAGACACATTGGTTGAATAAAATTTTGACATTCTCAAGGTTATCATGATCTACAGTAAAATTTGTGCAAAACAAATTCAGACAAACCATCAGAAAATAACAAACGCTAGGAAGAGCAATAGATGAAATTTGGTTTGAGAGTCAATCCATATAGGAGCTATAAGAAAAGCACTAAACTACTCTGTCTAATCAGATAAGCAAAGGGAACTTCACCTTTTGTCGATAAAATAACTTATAGCAATGGTCAAAGGTGATCAATGATGAAAAGATGTAAAGGAGATGGAAAGGAATATAGGATAGCAAGGGAAGGTCATCCCAATCACTTTCTATTCTCTTATTCGATGTTCGACGGGTTATTTAGTTAATTATACACTTGTGATTACGAATATTATTATACTATTGAATCTTTACCTCAATTTGATGGTGCATTATTTTTGGGTCGCGTGTGAATTTAATTTATTAAGCATCATTGCATTTCATTTTTTGAAGTATAATAATTTTTCCCCAAACGAAGGTTATTTATTTCACATATCTAACAAAAAATACTTTTCACGTAAACGTGCTCGGAAGTCTAGGTGCTTGGTATTAAATAGAAGTTAGGAATCAAAGAAGTACAACTAAAAGTAAAGTCCGGAAGTCTATTTGCTATATTTCCCAATTGAGTAAGTGAGGGTGCATTTGTTTGTTTGTTTGTTTTTTTTTTTTTTTTTTTTTTTTTTTTTTCTGGGAGCACAACTACACAACTTCCGTTCTTTTACTCCGAGAACAAAAAAAAATAACAGAAATACGTTTATTTACACAATAAACAATTTTTTCTCTCCTATTTTTCTTTCTCTTTCTTTTCTTCTTCTTTTTCTTTGACTGGTCGTCGACCTTGGCCATAGGCGGCGGCGATCGACGTTGAGAGCCGGCAACCTCACCGGGAGCCTTGCTAGATTTGGGCGAGCTCAAGCTCGCCAGCCAGGCGCAGGCCAACCTCGCACCGGCCGGCGAGGCTTGGCTCGCCGTGGCCGGCGAGGCCGCGGGCCCTCGTCAGCCCGATCGTCGGCCATTGCGAGGGCCGGCGATCGGCCAAAAGGAAGAAAAAAGAAAAAAAAGGAAAAAAAGGAAATAAAAAATAAAAATAAAAAGAAATAAAAAGTTATACAAATTTACCAAACATGTTTTTTTATTAAAAAATTATTTCATGGAACAAAAATAAGAGAACAATTTTGAATGTAAATGTTATTAAACGCACCTAAAACAAACGAGAGAGAAATAGCGCACGAGCGAGATTGCCAACAGAGATGCGAGGAGAGATTCCACGTCAAACACAGAGGGATTTGTCTATTGTGAGAGAGATATTCGATTTGATGGGTGCGGCATCATTTTGGAATAGAAAGCCCACCTCATCGTTCACGTTGAACTTGTCTTTTATTTTATTTATAGACAAGCCATCTATGAATTAACATTTTTTAAAACAGCTACTCACGACTTTTTGTTGAAGTTTGTTTCTCCACCTCAATATTTAAGTGATCAAACGAAAAGGGTTGACACTAAAGTGGTGTAAAAGATATGGAACTTGTTAATTTCCTAAATAAATTGTCTAGTAACATTTTTTTCAAATGATTTCTCCGTAACTTACCGACATTTAAAAAAAAAAATATCCAACTTTAGTTTGCAAATGATCAATTTCTATACTAATTTGTAGACTTTTAGTGGCATAATTTATGAAACCTTCCGATTTACAAATTCTTAGATGAAATTGGATATTTCACGATTGTCTTTTATTTTTTCTTTTTTTCTTTTTGTTAGCGCTTGGGCTTTGACCGCTCTCCTCTCTCTTCCTGATTTGCGCGCACGTTAATCACAAACTGAGCCTAAAACGCTGCTTCTCGAGGCGCGCACCCCCCCCTCTCTCTCTCTCTACGACTGTTGATCGTTCGGCCCGCCGTTGATTACCCGCGTGCCTCAATTGAAAATCGAATCAATTTCGTTTCCCAGAAGCAAGTGCATGATAATCACAATAATAATAATATAATCACATAACAAAATAATTAATAATGATAATGATAATGCACAAATTTTTTGTCATTGTAATAGTTTCATTTTAATCTCATATAGCTCTCTGAATACAGTGCCAAGTAGTATGTGAACAGTACATTACAATACTTTGGGTCAAACTTTTCGTCTTCCTCACGTGATTCCTCTGCCTTTTTCGTTTTATCTTGAAGAGTATAAATAACAAGAGTTTGATGCAGCTCATTAATATCCAACTTGGCCAATTGATCAGCACACTCATTCACCTCTTTGAACAAATGCGAGGTCCTTCATTAGGACAGTGCTCTCATCAACTAGTGCATATAAATTCTATCAATACTTGCCTAGTTGCCTAGGTCTCGAGTTCAGTGACCTCGGCCTGGGCACCGAGGACTAGGCCTCGGCCAACAGAAACTTCAGGCCCAAGCATTGAGATTGGGTTTCTCGAGCCAATGATGAGGAACTCGGGCTTGAGCACCAATGGCTTGGACGTGGGAGCTAGGTACCAAACCACGATTACAAGGACATGGGTTGAGCATTGGGGTCGAGGCCTAACTTTGAGGGATAGGGGTCGAGTCTTCATGCTTAAGTGTTGGGGTTCAGTCGTATTTTTTGAGAAATGATTTTGATTTTAAAAAATGAAGTAATTTTCCTAAATTTAAACATAGATTTTCCATTCACTATGAAAACATTCTCTGCCAAATTATTTTCCTAAATGATCCAAATGTCGGAAATTGAGGAAAATATATATTGATTTAATAAATTTTCCACGAAATAGATGAACCCTAAAGAAAAGAATGACTAACAACTTTTCTCTTATTAAATTACCAACTCCTTAAATATTTTAATTACTATTTGAAATGACCAACTTTTTTTTACATGACTTGTCAACTTTTCTCCAATTGTGTTACTAATGGGTTTGGCTTATCAATTCGCATTTGATTTACTTACCGATGTATATTTACTTAATTTTTATTTTAATTTACTAACTTTCTGTTGAGTTTCTACTTTCACATGCCTTATTTGCCAACTCTTTTTTATGATTAAATTACCAACTAACTTTCCGATACAATCTCTAATTTGAGTTTGTTTCCAATGTTTATATAAATATTGACTTCTCCCATATCTAATACATGAAACGATGAAACAGACTTATGTCAAATGTATGGATGTTTTCCATTAGTTTACTTGACTCTACTAAAAATTATAGTTACATTAAAATGAGGGGAGAAGTGTTAAAAAGTCATAAACCTTTTGCATTTTGTGCCAATTTAGTCTTATCTTTTTTGATGCCAATTTAGTTATAAACCTTTTTTTGATGTCGATTCAATCTTTTCGGCCAATTTTGGTCGGATTTTGCTTCGATCAAGGTGCCGAACCGGTTGATGTGGCCCAGTCTGCGACGTTAATAAATTTTAATAAATTTTAATATTTTGAATTATTTATTTATTTTTTCTTCTCCTCCCCTTCCTCTGGGTGGTCGGACCTCGGCAACCGATCGAGAGGTAATGGCGGCGAGCCTCGCCGGGGCACCTCACAAGTGGCCGTGAGGGCGGCCTCACATTAGGCCGGGTGAGGTTTGCCCTTATCGGATTTGGCGAGGTTGAGTCTTGTCGGCCATGGGTGAGGCTTGACCCTCGCCGATCTAGCGTGGCTGACCTCGACCTCATTGACCGTTGCCTTTGGTTGGTCGCCGACCGACAATCGATTGGAGGAAGGGGAAGGAGTAGGAAAAAAAGAAAAAAGAAAAAAGAGAAAAAGAAAATAAAAATATTAAAATATGATTAAAAGTTGTTTACATCAACGCCGATCGAATATGTCGGCCGGCCAGCGCTCGGTCAACAAAACCGCCAAAATTGATCGAAAAAGACTGAATTGGCATAAAGTAAAAAGTTTAGGACTAAATTGGCATAAATGCAAAATATTTAGAACTTTTTTTAACACTTCTCCCTTAAAATCAATAATGTTATGTATGATAAAAATTGATACATAGAGTTTGTTTGCACGATATGAAACCCATGCGGCAGACTTATGTCAAACGTATGGATGTTTTGAATTAGTCTACTTGACTCTACTCACACATTACAGTTACATTAAAATGAGTAATGTTATGTATGATAAAAATTGATACATAGAGTTTTTTTTTTTTGGTAAGGTAAGTATTATATAGACTTTAACCAACAAATGCATGATCAGGGGATCTCGGCACCACAAAACTTACACTTTCATAGTGACAAACAAGTCATAATGAGGAAAGGGTGTCGAGAAAAAAAGAAACTGAAATAGCCGAACAGCGGCTAGCAAACGGCTAAAACAACAGCAACAAGAAGCCAAACAACTGCAACAAACAAGAAAGGGAAGGGAGGCAAAGAGCAAAAATAGCGGTAGCCCACACTACTAGCGACGGCGACCTCTGAGGCATTGGACTAGCCCCTAACTACTCTGAGCCATCCACATCAGCAACACGAACCTCCGAAAAGAAAGGAGCTGAAACTAGCCCCAACTCCATCAAGAGCACAAAAAAACAATGGCAACCTCAACCAAGCTCTAATAAACCTTGACACGCCGGCCAAGCATTATCAATAAAAATGGAAGGATGAAGACCCAGCTTTGTTGTAGTCTTCTATTTCTAGGAATGTCCGGAACATGTTGAAAGGTCATCGCCTTATCCTTGATAGCCTTTTAAAGGTGATTCTTCAAAGCCGGGAGACAGAAAGATTGATTGTGGAAAATGATATTGTTCCTCTCTTTTTCAAATTATGTAACATAAAGCTCCAAAGGAAAATAGGCCAAGGACTAGTGAAAGCTAGTATCGGTAATGTGCTTGGCGGCCCAATCTAGATTTGCCATCCAAGATTTATTCTGCCAAGCGAGATTGCATTTAGTCACCCAATAGAGTGCAAGGCTTCTAATTATATGACAACCAAAAAAATAGGTGATCTATTGAGTCCAGTACGGCAAGAACATAAGGCACAAATCGCGTGGGGAATTTTTTCCATAAGCAAGTAAGGACACTTGGGTTGGCAGACGATTCTGAGTGATTAGCCAAAGGAGGGTTTGGTATCGAGGAGGCAGCAAGGAGCTCCATATAAATGAAGACCAAGGCACCAAACGACCTCTAGGGCGAAACATATTCCAAGCCGAAGTAGTAGAGAAAATACCGGAGGGATGCCCTAGTCACTGGAGACGATCAATCTCGTTGTTGAGCACCGGGAGGGTCTCTCCCCAGTTTGCCAAAGCGATAGAAATATGTGATGTGGGGTCCAAAGAGGAAAGACCATCAGCAACCCTGACCGTGGCAATTCGGACTGGTATATTTTTTGCATTAGAAAACATTCCATTGAGCGGGCCTCTTGGGTGCCAAGGACCGATATATAGAATTTGTTTGCACGTTCTTTTAATAAATTTCTAAAAAAATTGCCAGCTCCTTTTTATTGTCTATCATTTTATAAATTGTTTCATTATATCCATTTAACTAAAGAATTTTTATTATTTACCAACTTTTGTTTAACTTTTTGTATTAGTGGCTTAAATTTATGACCTATTACATGAAATTACCAACCCACTTTATGCTCCATAAAGTAACCCTATAGAATATGTAATCCAATAGAAAGTAATCCAATAGAAAAGTTAGTAAATACCAAAAGAATATATAAACATTTGTAACACACTCAAATAAAATATTATAACTCAGAATTAGTTGATAACTTAATAGAAAAAAATTAGCAAATCATTAAAATTAAAGTAATTTTATATAAGAGTGGATAAGTTTAAGGGGTAATTAAGAACAAGTAGATAAAGCTAGGAAAATGATAAGAAAAGTCAGTAATTAGTAAAAAGAAATATAAACTTGATAAGTCATTCAAGTGAGAGTTGATAACCCAAAACTAATTGATAATTTAATTAGAAAAAGATTTGCTAAGTCACTCTAAGGCTGGTAATTACTAAAAACATCAATAAATTTAAGAAGTTGCTAAGAAATACAAATAAAAGTTTGTGCGATAAGAAAAGTTGGCAAATTAAAAAAGATTAAATGCATGTAAGTATCTTAAGCGAGAGTTAATGATTAAATACTATGTGGTAATATAAAGGGGTAAAAATTGGCGAGTTGTGTTAATTTAAATGTGGGGAAAATCTCAAATAAGGACCTTTTTGAAGTGTAGCCTTTCTCAAAAAGGACCTAAAGTGGACACCGTCTCAAATAAGGACTAACTTACTCTCAATTAAGGACTTGGACTTCTATTTTTTATTCACAGCCAAGGGTACTTTTGTCTAAGAACATTGTTGTTTACTTTTAGTCTCTCTCTTTCTTCTTTTTCTTTCTTCATTTTTTCTTACTCTCTACATCACCTCCATTATCAACCCTCCATCGCTCCGTGTCATCTCGTTTGTATGACCAAGATTGGGTTTTCTTTAACACGACCCATTACAACGTAGTTGAACTCGTTGAAAATTTTAAATTTCTCTCCTCAAAATGGTTTGTAGACAATTCCACAAAGCCGGAATGAGCTTTAAAAAATAAGTTCTTTTTATTCCAATGTTCATCGCAAATTCTCGATCTCAAAACCATAATATGAATCTCGTTTTTGCCGAGACTCAACTTCTTGTCCAACTCCCAAGCTATGCAACTAATCCCTTTGGTGACGTATTTTTCTCACCTCGAGAGTGCATCAAAGTCCACTTATTCCGGACCTTCCGCTAACCCAGCAATTGCAATTTTTTGTGTTGTTTTCAGTTTTGCTTGCCAACAACATAGTAGCAATATCCAAGCATCGCCGATCGTCTTGTTTGACTAACTTATGCATCTATTCAATTAACACTTGGTGATCAACAATTTCACGCCAAAGAACAATTTTGTTGCGGTTGGTGACTATTTCAACCTCGGCAAGAGTTTGTCTCATCAATTTCAAATTTGGGTTTGCCTCTCTTGCGTAAATTCAATCTTTCAAGGATCCCCCTTCCCTTTGCAATGTCAATGGCTCCTTTCAATAATCCTAGTCTCTGGAGACACCCACTCACACTCTTGCCATTCTCATCGACACAACTCTTCTCCTCAATCGATGTTCCATCTTGAGATTGATCATTAGTCGTATCTAACATCATTAACTATAGAAACCGTTGTACTTCGTTGCCCCATTGCTGCCATTGACAAGTCCTATTCGAGCTCTTGACCTCATCGACCGCTTCCCTTGATAGAAAATCCAACATCATCGTCGTTAGATGGAGGTTAATCCAAGCTTTAGGTTGAGCACAAGCGAGCGAGATTTGATGCATCTTGAGGAACCGAGGATTTTAGCATCCGAGAAGGTGGCCAATAGCAAATAACTCCAATCCGACTTCTTGTCATTAGGACCAACTACGTGATGACATGAAGCTCACGAGATCGCCGGTAGGGGCCTTGATTATGGTGTTGAAGAAGGAGGCAATGTAGAGCGAAAGAGGAGGTGTGAGGAAGATGAAGAAAGAAAGAAAATTAAAGAAAAATGTTCTTGGACAAAACTACCCCAAGCTGTAAATAAGATGAAAGTTTGGTCCTTATTTGAGACAAAATTAGCCACTTTGGGCCATTATTTGATACAGTGTCACTTTGGGTCCCTTTTTGAGAAAATGAACCTACTTCAGGTTCTTATTTGAGATTTTCCTTTTAAATGTGTGATCTCTAAAATAAATTAGTAAATGTAAGGGATTACTAATTAAAGCAAGAAAAAAATTGGCAGCTCAAATTGATAATTGATAAAAAAAAAAAAAAAGAGGAAGTAAATGTAGATAAGTAATTCAAATGAGAGTTGATAACCCAAAATTAATTGGTAATTTAATCGACAAAAGTTGATAAATCACTCTAACAATTTTGATTGGTAATTTTATCTAAGAATTAGTATATTCAAAGTATAGATAAATTATGCAAATAAAAGCTCGTAGCTTAGCACTAATGTTGGTAATTCACAAACTACTAAAAAAGCCGTAATTTCATAAATGTTTACATAAATTACTTGGAAAAAAGTTTTCGGTTGTTTTCTACCAATGTATTTTTCATACTTAAGATTATTTGTTGAAATTTATCATAAATTCGTATTTTGTGGGGATCGAACGATGATATTTAATGCTGGTAAAACTCTGTTTTGTGCCCAACATGACAACTTCAAACTACAAATGAATACCCTTATTGAGAGAAGATCGACTAGTCTCATCCTTCTCAAATTCCACTAACCCGGGTTTGCTTTTGTCTCGAAAAGCTGTGGACATGCACCGGCATGCGAGGATGACGAATGGTGATGTTAGCTAAAGAGCTTCAATCTGAAAGCTATATTTGTTGAGGGTCGACAAAGGCATGAAGGTATGAAGGCAATTATGGGGATATGGTGACGTGTTTGGCCTTTGGAGAGAGATATATAGAGGGAAGAAGATGCTCGTACTGGTGCGTATCAATGGCGGAGTGTACTACTTTCTATGAAGCTCTCGCTAGTTCAATTGTACTGCAAAACTAGATAACGTTGTTTATTAGTTGGAGGTACGGCGCTTGTTGCCTGTTGGCACGTAAACGCATTCTATATTCATATGTCAGTTCCTTTTTCTCAAGCGATGCGTCTCATGGAGAGCTGGAGGTTGCATTTTCCATGGATCTCTCTCTACTGCATCCGCCTAATGGATGATCCGTTCTTTTTAATGAATATCGTTTTTTTCACGATCCATTGACTTCGCTAAGTTTAGAGAATTGTTTTAGCTTTTGAATCCTCCATTGGAAAGACGACATGTAAGAGGTAACCCTTATCTCCTCTCTCTCTCTCTCTCTCTCTCTCTCTCTCTGTCTCTCTGAAATGGGGCTGCATTATAGAGCTCGTTTCTTTCTTCCTGAATGCCGCAGAATTTCCTTTTTATGTCTCTCCATCTCAATTAGATTTCATGAAAGCAGTGCGAATGGGTGGGCAACTGTTTGCGATTGCTTAGCATAGGCTAATCTGCAGATCAGTCTTCTCGTCACTGCGAATTTGTGACCGCATACTATTCTTTTCCTCTTTTGGTAGTTTCTTCATTATTCAAGAAAGATGCCTCGAATCTAGGGTTTCCAGTTCTCACATGTCGCTCCATTATTTATTTTCATTATTATCATTATTTCTCTTCACACAGTTGTAGCTCTAGCTAGGGTTCGCATTCATTCTTGACCTTGGAGACTGGATCACATTATGGTCCCCCCATGGCTATTGTACCGCACTAATCTTCAGTGATGTTCATTGGAGAATCTGAAAGTAGTGTACTATATCTTCTTTTCAACCCAAAACCGCTCTTCTAGTTCCTTCTCAAGAGATTTCGTCTACTGAGTTCTCTCTCTCTAGCTAGCAGCAGAACGGCTTCATACATGTCTCTTCCACCACCTCCTGAAGACCCCAACAACCCCAACCCAATAGAATCTGGAACCGACCCAAATCTTTCCCTAGAATCGCTTGATGATTTGTGGTCACAAATTCTACAAGAAACCACAACCAGCAACAATGAGGGTCCAAGTGCAAGCATCTTTATCAATCAGCAAGACCCGTATTTATCACAAACTGATCGATATCCAAGCTTTCCTGAGAGTGACAGTTTATCGAGCCCACCAGAGATTCCTGGCGGCACATTGCAGAAGATTGCTATCCCCCGAGAATGCAGCACATCTTCATCTTCAGCAGCTGCTAATATAGAAAGGGACAATGATATGAACAACGAGTTAATGCTTGAGTTGGCCAAGTCAAGAGACTTAGGAGTGGCCTGAGGCAGCAAATCAGTCATGAGCTGCGAGACTGAGATGGAGATGGAGATGACCAGAGAGAAGAAAAAGGAAGATCACAATGCCAAGGAAAGAGTGAGGAGGATGAATCTTAATGCCTGCTACATGGCACTAGCTAATATGCTCCCTCCTCCTTCATCCAAGGTTTCCTTCTCTACCTCCTCCCCGTTACTTTAATTATTCTCTCTTGCTTTTTTTCCTGCCCTCCTAGTGTAGCACGGATTGACCCGTCTCCCTCACTCCGGGGTCAAGATTGAACTCCCAACTTCCATCTTATTCTTCTCAAGTGAAAGAGCGGCCGTTGAGGCAAATCTTCATGGTTAACATATTCTCTTGAACGTGAATCAAGCAAAAGAAAGCGAGAAAAATATCAAATCTCGTTGATGCAGAAAAAAAAAAAGGAAAATGAGATTTAACATAGGCCAGATCGTTAATTACTTGAGCTATCAGTTAGCTAGGTAATCTGTTGCTTCCCCAGATATTGCATGTCTGCTGGCTTCATCAACAGACATGGTCATGTTTATTCCTTTGCGAAAGTTGTGTATGTCAACTGTTCGTACTCATATATGCGGGAGCAATTTATGCAAGAATGTTCTTGTAGTGAGAAAATTGTTTTAGCGCTCTCACTTTGACTTTATTTATTTCTACAATCTCACTACGAATTAACAATGCTTATACAAAATTGCAGAAGAGACAGGGTGCACCGGCTATAATTGATGAGGTACTTGAGTACATTCCAGAGATCAAGAAGGAAATCGAGGAGCTAACACTCCAGAAGGAAAGTATGTTATCTGCGATTGATCCAAACAAGCAATCAGTTCTCAACAATAGCTCTCACACATCATCGGAAAGTAACGAAGGTCGTCCGACTCTTTCAGTGCATGAAATCGCTAAAGGTGAACTCGTCCTTCAGATATGTACAAAGAGGGACCAGAAACCATGAGCTTTCCAATCTTTTGTGGAATTTAGAAGCCGAAGGCATTAGCATTTTGAATGCCTCTACTGTTGAAGTTCCGCATGATCGAGTCTGCTTCCATATACACGTCCAGGTATATGCTAACTGGATAATTTCTTGCTTATTCTTTTCTCTTTGAGATCAGTACGTGTTCTAGGGCTAAATTCTTTTACCACCACATTCATAGTTTCTTTCAGCAGTCTTAAGTTGAATTCCGTAGCAAAAAGAAAATTATAGCTAAGAGTGTTACCACGTCATCACTTTGGTCTAACATATAGATACGCACACACAAAAAAATATAATTTAGTACGAAAATACAAATGCTGTAACCACAAGCAACAGACTTTTTATTGGATTCTTCTTTCTGAACGATACATATCAGTATATCAATTCAAAGCAGCCAGCATACTTGCCCTTAATTATCCTTTTTAGTTCATATTCCCAAATGTGTACGTTCATAAAATTGACTGTGAGTTCCTGGAAAATTCCATTGTTTTGATATTCTCTTTCCTCTGTACAGATGAATGCAAGTTCATATGGATCTGATTATATCCCAGTGTTCAAAGACAAGATAACTTTCTGGTTACTTCGTGATTCTTGATTCGGGTCTATGCCGTTGGGTGCTGGATAATGGCGGTGCTGATCTTCAGACTGACCAAAGCTTGGAAATTTGATCCTCTGCATCGGAAGTTTTACCATTTTTTATTCTTTCACATTAACAGGTCAAACATCTAGCAAGATGCGGTAAGTTTCTTCCGTATAAATATCTTGCAATTTTGCTTTTGATGGGTCCCCAGAATGTTTTGCGGTTGAGGTGATGACCAGAGAATTAGATCATCATAGACAGAAGAGACTGACTGAGCAACATAATTAATGCATGAATTTGAAAATGGATTTTTGTTAACAATTGGGGAACTTATTAAAAACAAGGATTTTGATTTCAATGCAGCACCTCATTCGTGTTATCTGTAATTGATGTATCGAAAATCAAAATATATCCTTATTAAATATACTTAACAAATGTCTCGAGGACACTATTACCAGACCCTTCTGAAATTTGAATGTATTTTTGACATTTTCTTGAGAAACCGAGTGATTTACTGATTTAGTCATATTCACTCAGTCCATAGATGGTAAGTATATGGTCTCTTACAATGTTTTATTTCAAGGTTAGCTGCATAGGCATTTCTTTTGTCAAATAATGCGAAGTGAAGACAAGTCAGTTTTATAGTTACTTATATCCATATTATTTATATTTCTCATCTTTGAAAATTTGACTACACAAATTTCATTTGTCTGCACAAATATTTCAAAGTGCATTGTCACTTCCTATCAAGGTCCTCGCAAATGATTGACTTAAGGTACTAATGATAACCATTTTAGCTAGAAATTGACTTTTATAATAGAAATCTATTTCTAGATAAGTTTTTCAGTAAAATATGTATTTAATAACGACATAAAATTTGTCCCTCCTAAGTAATGGACAATGACCGTCGGCGGCGGTGGTATACGGTGAGTGGTAGCAGCGGGTGGATGGCCAACTAGTAGAAAGCATGAATGATGAGAAGATTTTTTATTTCTTATTTTGTTTTAGAAATAGAGAAGTGAAATTTTTTTATTTCTTATTTTTATTTCAAACCGGTTTCGGACTAAAAATTTGTTCCAGAAATAGAAAAATGAAATCGCATTACAAAATAGATATATATTCCTAATTTGTTTCTGGAATAGAAAAATAATTATGGAACATAAGCAAATGATTATCGATGCGCAGCCTTATAAATCCAACAGTGTGGAGGTTGACAAACGTTAGTTCTAGAGACATCAATCCAAGTGAAATCGATTGCGTTGCTGTTCGTTTGAAGAACTTCAATTGCAGGAAAAGGAAAACGACGTAAATTTCATTTAGAGTAATCGAAATATACGGTCCGATCTCTCTACCGGTTGGCCACCGCAATTAGTCAGCGTGCCTTGCTTTGGATAGCTATCATTGGCTTCATTATGGACAGGATATACGCTTTTATATGTTTTTCAGATTTCACGACTGAATGGAGTTTGGATGCCAAAAGTAGGCCATGACATCAAAGATGGTGGGCAGTTTGGACCTTTTCTCCAGGAAATTTTATATTGATACATGGTTCTTGAGGAGCCTCTATTTGGATTGGTTCGTGACCTCGTTTTTTCCTTTCTGTCTTCCATCGTATTGGACTCATCTGTTATAGCGATGTTTGAAAATTAAAGCGTGGAGACTACTGCACCCCGGCAGAAATCATTTTCGTATGCGCGAAACTTTTCCCCCTAAAAATACAAAAAAGAACAGCCAAAATATTTGGACGTAGGAGGAAGGCGTTGGGCGGAAATGCAAATGCAGAACGTGATTTGCTTCCATCAAGCTATGAGAAAACGGGAAAGAGCAGACAACATACTCGGAGCCCGCCATACCATCTACCAGCTAACTTGGACCCTGGACTAAGCTGGCATAAAACGACGAAAGACGTCAGCATTCTGAACTGTTGCCATTCAAAGGCCAGCATCGAAAGACTTCTGATCTCCACATTTCAGTTGAACTACACAAAAAGATCGAGACTTTGCCCTCGATAAAAACATTTTCAGTCCACCTAGCATTTTCTTCGGCGAAACAAAGCATCAAGAAAGAGTGGTCTTTCGTCAGCAGAACTTTGAAATGAAGAAAATGGAGGCTATTCTGAGACACGAAATGTAAATGTTACGCCACCAATGATTTATCCCTCACGTGGAAAATAGAATAAGATCTTCCTTTTTGTATAGACAAAAAATGAGATGTTACCCTAGCCTCGCTCACATATACTGATGGTAAATTGCACCTAGCACACAACCAGGCAGTGACTTCACCTTTCAACTATCCTATTTTCTCTCCTGCATTTGCAAATTACCAAAACTATTCTATTTCGTATCGACATAGTTATGAACAAAGACAACAAAAGGAAGACAGACCAAAAAGAAGGTAGTAAATATTTCGAGTCCCGTGGATATTCAAATTCCATCAGAACCTCAGCACTCTGAGTAAACCTGCGGCATGTTCAGCCATTAAAATCACAACTTCAGCAGAGAAACTACTGGCTTCACAGATGCAAGCCCTTGCAAATGGAACTGCAAATGGAATAGCAGCTTTCTATGCAAGACGAAGTAGAACAGCAACCGGTATGCTGTCAAATTCTCTTGCAATGTAAAATGCAATGGAATATCCAATATCAAATTATCACCTGATTTCTCTTTTAAGTTTCTTCTCCATAAGGTCTCATAGGACTTTTTTTTCCAAGTTGGCAACACCAACAAGTGAAGACAAAATGAGGACATCTATATCCCGCAATCGGTCATTTTGTTCACTTCCTTCTTGTCATCTAGCCAATTAAACTTGACTTCGCATGAATGGAAGACCCAAGATCAGATCTGAAGCACCGTATACCACTCTAAATTTCCTATATAAGCATATCTTTATTACTAATATTCACCACCTAAAGGAAGAAAAGATGCAAGAATAGGCAATATTCAGATATTAAATTCAGCATCTTCCTGTCTTATAAAGTGAATTTGCCTGCCTAATTGTCCAACTTTCTGATAGGACAGAACAGGAGTACAGCTATCAAGTCTGATCCAACAGAGATGCTGAAAGCCATATGTCTCGTAATTAGAACTATATCCTAATTCAGAGGTCATGTGAATAAACTCTTGATAGCCAGATATTCTGTGGTACATGGTACACAACTCTTACAAGGCTGTATACAGAGCAGGGACCTTTTTTACCCAGTACTTTAAAAAAAAACCAACTCATACTTCCTTATATTGATGCCCAATGAACAATTCCTTATCTATGCACCTTTTAAGCAGTCTAAAACATATGGGGTCAATCATTCAACTTTTCCCAACTACCGTTACCTGAGCATGTCTCCAGGGCTCAATTTGAGCCCACTTAAGGCAGGTGATACGCCGAAAGTGCTGCTATCGCCACACGATGGGTGTCCCAGGGAGTTGGCCTGTCTGGGATGGAAGGAACTTCAATATCTCCTTCCAACATTTTCAGTGCATCCAAAATGGATGGCCTTAGAGCCACCATAACATGAGCACACAGTATTCCAACCAGCACAAATCTCTCCATTATGCCCTTTGGGTTCGAATTTGTAGACTCTCCAGCTTTCAACAACGAAGGATCAAATGCTTCTTCTATCTTCCCAGCTTTTATCAGAGACCAGACCCAATCTGTTATCAGAAATGCCCGTGGCGACCCTGAAGAAGACAAATCAAGAGCCTTTCTACCACACATTGTTTCCAAAACAACCACCCGAAACTATAGACATCACTCTTTTCAGTCAGCTGTCCATAAAGTGCATACTGGGAGCCAAATAGCCATGAGTTCCAGCCACCCTGGTAGTAAGATGGGATTGTCCTTCTGCTTTGCTTTGCTAACCCAAAATCTGCGACTCTTGCCTCATGTCTGCATCCAGCAAAATGTTTGTCGCTTTAATGTCTCTATGATATATTGCAGGTTTCACCCCATAGTGCAGATAAGCGAGCCCTTGCCACGTCCAAAATAATGTTTTTCCTTTGAGGCCAGGTCAATGTCTTCTTCCCACTTTGATTATCGGGCAATGGGAAAAGATGATCATTGAGATTACCATTTGGCATGTAATCATAGACAAGATATCTCTGGCCACTCATTTCATCATAATCATCATCGTCATCTCCCTCTACTACACAGCATCCCCTAAGTGGCACCAAATTCCTATGCTTCAAATTGCTAATAATCTCGACCTCATTGCAAAACTCAGCATCCCCCTGGAAATCTGATTCGATAATCTCTTGACGGCAACCTCCGTCCCATCAGATAGAACTCCCTTGAAAATAATCAAAAGCCCCCAGCCTGATGAAATTCTTCTGCGAGAAGTTGCTGGTTGCTTTCTCAAGATCGCGAACCAGTGAAACAAATACACCCTATGTTAGGCCTTGGTCTTGCCCTAGACCCTGATTCCTCCGGGTCAAGACTATAATCTGCATTAGACCCTGAATTCTCCTCCTCCTCTTCCACATCCTATCAAACCAAAAGTACAAACCCAGCAAACAAGACATGACTATGACTGCGACACCAGCTCCAATCAAGCCAAAAACGAGATTAGTGTGCCGTTTACTAGCCAAGCTCCCTTGGTTATCGGTTGACAATGCCATAATGCACGTCAGCAAGCCATACAAACCCTTGGGCCCGAAAGCATTGACAATACCAGCAGCATACAAAACAGTGAAATAAAAGCAATCCGTAGTATTTGGATTATTACCACTGATGGATTGCAGCTGGGATTGGATACTCAAACCAGCAGACACGCACTGGTCACAGTTGGTCAAAAACAGTGAGGTCGGGCTTGCAGGCCGAATCAAGAGCAGTCGAGTTGCCGAGTTCCCTGACCCAGTCCTGCGTAGAATGAATGTGGGCACAACTATAGGGCGTTATGAGGAACTGCGAAGGGTCGAGGCAGTAGGAAACAAGATCGGTGGGGAGAGCGAGAGAAGTGAGGGCGGATTGAAAGCCTTGGAGGCAAGAAATGGAGGAGTTGAGGTCTGGGAGTTGGAAGAGGGAAGTCTGTCGGAGCCTCTGAGCCAAACCAACGCCGAGGAGGGACAGGAGGTTCTGGCAAAGGGGTCCTTAGAATTGTCGCTGAGGGAAGCGTTGGGTTTGAAGCTGGGGTGTTGGCAATTCGAAGTGTCCCAAGGGATTGTGCGCACGTAGCTGAAATCCAGAGGGCATGTCGCTGGAGTTCGCGGCAGCGGCGGGGTGGGGCCGGGGGCGGGGGCGGAAGTTGGGGAGAGAGCAGAAAGAGAAAGAACTGCGAAGAAGAAGGAGAAGGAGATGGCAGCGGGCGACGCCGATTCAGGATTCATCTCTGACGTCTTGGGTGCGTTTCTTGCTTTGCTCTACTGCTGGAGAAAAGAGATGGTGATGATGAGAGATGGGGAGCATCGAAGGAGGCGGAGGTGGTTCAAGAAGGGAGAAGATGGAGACGCCATGAACGGAGCTTCAAAAGGCGGACGGAAGAAAGGAGCAGCCACCCCCATCCGTTGTCTGGTCAAACACCGTTGAATATGCTTGAAATTAAATAATCTGAAAGCAAGAATGCACGCGACAAAGTTGTAACTGGGGGTGATGATCGTCGTGGTCCGATGGTCAGGTTTGGATTACTAGAAAAAGTCTCAGTCAAGAATGCACGCGACGAGATGAGTGGTCGATGGAAGTGCACGACATGCATGCATAGCAGTACGAAAGTGGCGAGAAAATGACCTGACCGAGACATGGGAGGGGAAGCGCGGTAATAAGCACCACTAGCTGATGCCCGGAGGGATCCCATCATTTCATTCAACAATAGAAAGCAGTTCTTCTCACGCGCTAATTCCTCGAAATTTTTATGAATCTATAGACTCTTCCCGACAAATCATAAATTATTAATTATTCTCATCTTTTTACATTTAGGTGCTAATTTCTCGAAATTTTTATGAATCTACCGACTCTGCATGACAAATCACAAATTATTAATTTTTCTTATCCTTTTACATACTTTTATTTGCCTTTTTATTATCAAAAATCTAAATTTATCTACTCCTATATGAATTTAATAACCATTATTTTGGTGACTCGCCAATATTTTTCTGGTTAAATAATAAAAAAATTTGAGTTATCAATTCTCACTTGAGTTATTTACCAATGTTTATTTTGTTCTTATTTTTTAATTAGAACTTTTTTATCAAGTTACCAACTCTTGTTTATTTGATTTTTTAATTTTGCGTTACTTACTTTTATTGAAGTGAGTTATTGACATAGATTTTTCTTTTAAATAATCAATTTCTCTTATCTCTAAAAAAATTCTCTTATTATTGTTAACTTTTATTTAACTTTCTCATCCAACACTCAGTTAGTGATTTCATTTAAAAGTTAGTAAAGCTGAACGTTTAATAAGTTATGCTAATGAAAGTTGCTAAATTAGAATATAAATTGATAATTTGCAAATTAAAGTTGATATTTCATAAAAAAAAAAAAAAATTGATAAGCTACCGAGAAATTATTTGAGAAATTTTTTAACAATGGTTTTTCGACACTTGTTAGTACAAAAGAAAATTCATATTTTTAGACATGGAATAATAGAATTCTACGCTAGTGTATAACACCATAAACTCAATTGCAAAAACTCATTGATTTTAAGTGAAAAGTTACACAAAACGGTGGCCACGACACTTTCTCATGAAAACTTACAAACTATTAAGGACAATTTATGTAACACCTCGATGTCGACTCCAGAGGATCGACCATAAGGTCCTAAATGGATCGATCATGGGCCATTGGCCATGGGATCGATATGGCCCATGATCGATTGGTTCGATCGGTAAGGAATTACGGATCGGTCATGATCCGGGTGATTGACCGGCCATGAACCGGCCGATTGTCGATCGTGGAATTGTCTACCGACTATACCGGTGGGATTGGATCACTAGCTCATAAGATGACTTTTGGATCATGAGAATTGGTCACGAGATGATTTTGGATTTGTAGATGGTCATGGGTTGATCCCACTGATTATAGTGCTTGGTTGCGGGTAATTTTGCCTCGGCTATGTATCGACACGGATAATCCGATTCGATCAAATGCGATCGCTTTCTTATAAAAAAAATGTATCATTCCTTATTTAATTCTTAGTGATTAGAAATGAATTTTGAATTGGTGATGTTTGATTATGGATCGGTAATGCACTATGAACCATACAAATGGATTGGGTGCCGATCGGAATGAGCCTCGGGCTAGACTTGGCTATTTCGTTACTAATTCTACGGTCTATGAGTGCCTTGGCCTAATGCTAGGTCATGGATAACCTTATGATTGGCATTGAATTGATAGAAGAAAATCGAAAATAAGAGAATTGTTCACGGCGGGCTTGGCAATAGGCCTAGGGGCCCGAGAGCTGTTCGGCCCGGGATAGATGCACCGTGTCGACCACATGGCGGGCCAAGGTGCTGACCAATGGGCCAACCCTTTAGGCCAACCGACTGTCCATGGAAATAATCTGAGCGAGCGTGGGGCACAATGACTGAACCTCGGGTCCATGTGATTCGGTTTTTCGAGGTGTATCTAATCATCCATTTTCCGATCCCGAAACCAACTTAAATGACGGATTTCTTCGGACCGTCTTTTTGAGGAAGAAAAAGACAAATTAAAGAAGGTTTTAGAACACCTCATTAAATGAAGGGATGAATATCCTTTGAATTTTCAAAAACCATGATGAGGTCAAAAATATCTTTGACGGTCAAGAAAATGATAGTACACACGTGGGCTAATCGAAAGCGATATCCGAATCCCTCATTAATTAATTAAGGAATCTAGACACCAAGTTGGCAACTTTGATGCCATCATCTTCAAAATTCATTTAATGCCTATAAATGCGGGGTATAAGTGGTCGATGAAAGGGTAAAAACGAGCCATCGTTGATGACATCTATAGGCTAGATTGCCAAGCGAGACCTTTTAGCCATACCAACTCATTCTTTAGGTGCAATCATTGGACAAGGAGGCTTGCCACTCAAGGACCATAGGCGGGCCACTTGGAAAATTTAGAATGGACTATTTGGCCCGGTAATGATGGCACTAAGGAGTATAAATAGGAGGATCTCTTCTCATTTCTCACCATTGCCATCCACTTTCTCCTTCCTTATCCTCTTGAACGCCCCCTCCTCCTCACGCCTTTCTCTCTTCTTTGGCCTTCAAGCAAGCTGCCCTCCCTTTATAGTTCGTGCCTTAGTTCGAGGTTTGTCCAAGTAAGTGTAGTTTCTTCCTTTCTCTAGTAACATTCGTGATGTCTTCGACCCTAGGAAATTCTCTCTCGTACAAGCCGAGGGTAGGTTGATTGATGTTTGTATGTGTTAATGTATTCTTTGACTTTGTTCATGTACTTGAGTTTTCTTGCGTGATTGGAACGAAGTTATGATCCATTATTTTTGTATGGTACAAGTCAAGGTTTGCCCATAACCATAAGATGTGATTCGATATTGAGGCGTATCAAGTTCTACTGGATTGGTGCAAGGTTTCTTATGCTTATTACTCGAGTGGGGCCTTGGGCTTAGGCTTGTTTATGAAGTTGTTGATGAGGAAATCTATGATTTCATGGCATGTGCATTATGTTTGAGCACAAAATGCATAATTCATGGCACGTGCATGAGGCTGAGTACGCCTCAAATGGGGGATTAATGCTCGAGCAGATGAGAAAAGATAAAAACAGGGTTCGAGTCCCCAAAATCCTGGCAAGACGGGTTCGAGTCTCAAGCATATTAACTGGATTTGAGTCCCAGAAGCCGACAAAAAGCCAAAAACTCGGATAAAAGCCCGAATTAAGTTAAGTTCGAATCCCAAGATGGCTCCGAGAATGTCACGCCCGAACCTTCAGCACACGCACATCCCTCGGCGGTCGACTAAAATTTGTGACATTCCCAAGACGTGTCGCCGACCTATTCGTTTTATGCACATGCAAAAGCGAATTAAACAAACACCTTGACAACAACAAACATGTGATAGAAAACAGGACAATCCAATTTCATAAAACACACTTTATATACGATCCAAGTCAATTCTACAAGTCTGCATACTAAGGTTTGCGCTAAAAGAACTACCGGACAACCTCTACTCCGGATCCCTTTGACTCCCTCCACGCCACCCCCTCTCGGTATCTCCAGACTAAGGACCTAAAATTGTAAACCGCGACGGGATGATAATAAATTTTAGTGAGTTAACACTCTAAACCCCGATTAGAACGAGAATTTACTTGAAGGCGTCCTAAACATGCACCACTCAGAACTTACCTCTCCTCAACATCTTCTTGCACATTAGTTCATCTCATATACACTTATAAACGCAACATGTGTAAACAATAGTTGGAACACTTCATGTCACTCATCAAACAATTCACAAGAGTCTCGATTATAAGGCCAAATCGTTATAACACATCTTATCCCGTGCCATACAATTTCGTCCCACAATCGGCGCGGGTAACTCATATCGGTAGTTCAATCCACACTGGAATTCACTCTCAATATTCACACTCTAAATTCAAACTCAACATTTCAACTCAATACTGAAACTCAATAATAGACTCAATGCCCCCCCCAAGAAGTTCCGATATCGTGTGGTATTTAGTTCCCGACCACAATCAACTATGGTACAAAGTACTAGAGGTGGCTCTCATGAAGTCACGTTGTCATGTAACACTTAGTTCTTGACCATAATAAGCAATAGCTTAAGGTACTAAAGGTGGCTCCCACGGGAGTCACGTTGTTGTGTAGTACTTAGTTCTCGACTATGCAAGATAGTAGTGCAAAGTACTATATGTGGCTCCCATGTGACTTAGTTTACCATGTAACACTTAGCCATTGATTACGATAAACAACGGTACAAGGTTCTAGAGGTGGCTCATACGAAGTTTCATTATCATGTAATAACAATAAAACATGACAATGGCACAACCATTCACGCATCATCATGCATAACTTCTAAGCATATCATAAAGCAATCGCATTATCAAATAGGCATGGTTCATTAAGCATATTATGAAGCACAATCACCAAAACCATTACCGGTCCTAATAAGCAGAAACGGTTCACTTGCGCGTCTCCAAATTTAAATCTAGAAATCTAATTAAATAAGTTTGGAAATTCCCAAATTTGTATATATTGTAAATGACATAAATGAACATTTTTCATGAAGACATCTTAACCCAAATCTTTCTAGATTAAGTCTAGTAGATTGCTCAATCTAGTACATAAATTGTGTTCGTTTCGAAAGTATTTTTTCCAAAATCAGTTTGGTTCGAGATCCAAAACTTATCCGTTTGATCTGAAATTTGAGTATGTTAAACTAAAAGATGTGAATTTTTTTTTTTTTTGTGAAGAAACAATTTTGAAATTAGAACCTTAAGGATTGATAAAAATCCTTTGAATCCCAAAAGGTCACCGGTTTCAGACAAACAGAAATTCTGTTTGCAAATGACAAACGATATTTCATTTTTTTAAATTCCTAAAAATCTTGAGTAAAATATATGTTAATGAAGATATCTAAAACATTTTTCAAGAATGAATTAACCTTAAAATATTAACACATTTCAATTCACGAAAATGACAAACAACAAGGGTCCAAAACCAGATTCGAAGAAAGCTCACCGAATTGGACTAATTCGACCTCATTAGTGCTAATCTCACCAATTAGATTAACACTAATCCATATTAAAGCTAATCTAATCATTCTATATTAGCACTAATCCATCTTAAGGCTAATCTCACTTAGTACTAATCTAACTAAGCTATTTAATACTAAACTAACCTCCTAAGTGCAATTAACAACCTAACCAAGGATTAGGAAGTTAACTCATCGGATTTGCGAGCTGATGAGTTCGCGGTGATGGTAACGTGGAGGCAAGTGAGATTCGGGCCTATGGCGACACCAAGGGAGGCTCGGAAGGGCCCGAAAAAAAGGCAGTCCACAGCTCTCGGCTCAAAGCTAAGATTTGCTTTTTTTTTTTTTTTTTTGGGTTGGTACCGGGGCTATGGTGGTTGGAATGGGCCGAGCTTAGGCTGGCTAGTCCAGTGGAGGGAGTTGGAGATGGAGGACAGGTGGCCTGGTTGACGGAGTTGCAACGACGCGAGGGGCGGAGTGGCTGAGATGTGGAGGAGGTGAGCCGGACGGAGGGAAACGTGCGGACGGGCGCTCGGGGCGTGCGACCGGTGGTGGCTTGCGACCGAGCTGGTTTGCTCTAGGCTGCTGTTGGTCTTGGCTGGTTTGCTGGTTGGATTTCTTCTTCAAAAACAGCAACAATGGAGAAAGGTGAGGCAAGAAAGAAGAAGGAGAGGAGCATAGGGGACCAAGTGCCTCAAAAGTCTTCACAAATATCTCAAGAACTCAAGTGGCTGTCCCCACCACCTTTAGCCTCATCCACAGCTCTCTTTCCCTCACCAATCTTCTCCAAGAAGCCAAGTATAGAGCTGAAATGTTGCACCCTACCAAGACCTACGAATTTTGTGGCATTCCTCTTAAATTTCACGTCTATTTCACTCCAATTGGCCTCAAATCAATGGCCAAAATGCCAAGGAGGAAGTCCACACATAATCCCACAATTTCCCTAGCCAATTACTCCAACTTGAATGCCAAAAATGCTTACAAAAATAGCCCTTGGAATTTCCTAGTTTTAAATCATCTAATTTTGATTTTTAAGCCAAAATTCTAGGCTTGCCGAAAATTCTTCGAATGATGAGTTGACGTTCCTAAAATAAATCGTGACATGCGAGAACTTTCGATTCGAAACCGGGTTCAATTTCGTGGTTGATTTCAATCGAACGCGATTTTAGCGTGACCTAATCTACCGGGTAGCTTTTAAGAATTTTTAGCCCATTTGACCCATGGTTGATTTTTTTGATGTACATTGTGCATCTTTGACACATTAGCGACTCTCAGTTGTTGTGAAAATCTCAAGATTTTAAATACGGACACATGGTACAAAAATGACAGAAGAATCGGTTTAGTGTCGTTCGACAATAATTTTGCAATCAAGTGGAATCACTCACACTTTAATTACATGCTTTGTCGAATCGACCTATCTCGATCTTTGATTGATTTTGACGATGCCGTATTGACCCTTGCGGATTAGCACGGTTGAGCAGTCGATTTCTAGTCGAATTCTCAAATCTATCACGTTTAGATTCTTTAACGACTTCACCTTATATATTAGTTATCTCGTGAGTGGCTAACTCAGAGAAAAAAGCCATAAGCACGTCGATGAAAAACCCATTTCATTTAGTCGAAAGCAGGATTGAAAATCAAGATGTCATAGAGAAGACTTGGGTTCGAGTCCCGAGTATAAGAGAAAGCTTAATAAGCATGGCATCATGAGTAAGGAATAAATGTTGGAAGTGCATAAGCTCATGGCATGCATCACGTTCATGAATGGTTGCAAGAGTTGCCATTTACATGTGTAAGAAGCATGGTTACATCCTTGCAATTGATTTATCTTTGATACGGTTCGCATGAGATGTTTTGACTAGTTTTGATGATGAAGTGATGTTATAGTCGAAGGTTAGAGGCTATGCTTATTGAGTATTCCAAGTATTTACTCCTATTTCTTTTATAGGTACTTAGAATTATGGCCGTTGTGCATTTTGGTTGTCCCGTAAAGACTTATATCACCACATTGGACATCGTAGATGTAGAGATCAACATTACTTATTGTAAAATGTTGTCCATCGTGTGGACAGCAAAGGGATTAGACGAACTTGTTCCAATGCATTTTGAAACTTGGTTTAGGTGATATGAGGACATGTGGATAGGGCCTCTTCAAGGGTTTGACAACCCGAACCCGAATCTTGATGATAATGATGATCCGGCCGAAGACGGGCTAAACTTATGTGTATCGGCCTAAGAAGTAGAGCAAGGGTTCCCGATTTTGGCTAGTAACGCCATAATGGAGATAGGGATACCCCAAGCTCTCTTTTGGGAGAGAATTACAAAAAAGTCATAAATCTATTACAATTGTGCCAATTCAGTCATAAACTTTTTTTCTTTTTAGCCAATTTAATCTTAAACTTTTGTAATTATGCCAATTTAGTCCATCTGTCAAAATTGGCTGGCTAGCGTTGATGTGAATGCTCTGGTAATGGCTATCCAGCGAATGATGATGTGGCATTTTTTTTTGAATTTTTAAATATTTTTTTGAATTTTTAATTTTTTCTCCATCCACTTCTCCTTCCTCTCGGTTGGTGAGGCCGGGTCTCATTGTCGCCTGGGTAAGGCCCCGCTAGATCTCGGTGAGTGTCGACCTCGCTAGTGGTTGGTGAGGCTCCTTGCCGAGGGACGGCAAGGCTTGACCTCGCCATGGCTGGGCGAGGCTGAGCCTTGCTAGATCTGGTGACAGCGGCTTCGCCGGCCATTGATGAGGTTGACTGTCGTCTTGGCTAGATGAGGCCAAGCCTCGCTAGGTCTGGCGAGGCCTCACCCAGCCAAGGTGAGGGTCGACTCGCCGGTGGCTGGCGGCTAGTGAGGCTCTCCTCGCCCAAGGATGGCGAGGCTTGACCTCGGCACTGCTTGCGCAAGGCTAAGCCTCGCTAGATCTCGGCAATAGAGACCTCGCTAGCCACCAACAAGGTCGACCCTTGCCTTGGCTAAGCAAGGCACCTTGCTCGTGACCCACGAGGCTCGACCTCACCGATCCGGTAACAATGTGCCCTTATCGTCACTAGGCAAGGCTTGCCTTGAGGCTCGCTTTTGCTAGTGGCCAGCGAGGACAAGCCTCACCATTGGCCAGCAAGGCTAACCGCCGACCTCGCTAGCCCTCACCTCTCGCCGGCTAGAGGAAGGAGAAGGTGGAATAAAAAGGAAAAAAAGAATTAAAAAATTAAAAATATCTATTTTTTTAAAATATATTAAAAAATTGCCACATCAACTTTCGCCGGATCTATGTCACTAGCCGGTGTCCACGTTAGCACCGGCTGACCAATTTTGGCTGGATGGACTGAACTGGCACAATTGTAAAAGGTTTATGACTAAATTAGTCAAAAAAAGTTTATGACTGAATTATAGGTTTAAGACTTTTTAGTAATTCTCCTCTCTTTTGGTGTATGTGAAATAGAGCTTTGAAGTTTGTAAAATGTGTGAGGCCGGGGAATATGCTTGTAATCGTCACTACTTATGTAATGTATAAAGTGTGTTAGTGATGTTGATATTTCAAGTTCCCATGATATTTGTGTCGGGAATTATATGTTCACGTTTCCCGCATGCGCATAAATGAGAGACAAATGAATTCGAGATGGAGACAAAATCTAGGATGTCGCATAATAACCTGCAACGTGACCTTTGAGTAAAGGGGGCGTGACAATTTATAAGTAGTAACTAACAATGATGAAAAAATACATTAGTTCAATTGATTGAGACATTGACTGTCTACTCTTTTTATATGAGAAACTATCGACGTTTGAATTATGCAAAATTTGGAAAAAAAAGTAAACTATGGAAATTGCTCCGTTGAAAGGTTAGTAGTTGCTACTTATGATATGATGAAAACCTATTGATTCCATTATCATGAGGTTATTTCCCGCTTGAAGAAGAAACGATGGTCAATATATATAGACTTGTCAAAATGAATCATATATCAATTTCTTAATCCATATTTAATGGGTTGAATTATTATGATTCAGCTATGTTCAGTAAATAAGTTGTCAATGAATTTAGAATAGCAATGTCCAAAAAAATGAGCCATGCTAATATAGGTTGAAAATATCTGAACAAAGTTAACAAATATAGGTAATGGGTAACCGATTTATGTCGATAATCTCTAACAAAAAATTAGTAAATGTAAGAAATTACTAACCAAGTTAAATATAAACAGATAATTTAATAGAAAAATGGATAATTTTTTTAAAAAAATTAAAAGTTAGTAAGTACCTCAAACGAGAGTTGTTTTTATAAAACCAATTAGTAATTTAATCTAATAAAAGTTAATAATCACTTTAATTTAGGTCAATAATTGAATCGGAAGGTCCTAAGAATGTTTTGTAGTTGAGGTGATGACTAGAGATTAGATCATCATAGGTAGAAGAGACTCGATTCAAAGAACTTAATTAATGCATGAATTTGAAAATGAATTTTTGTTAACAACTGGGGGAACTTGTTAAACACGAGGATTTTAATTTCAATGCATTGCCTCATTCGTGTTATCTGTAATCGGTATTGAAAATCAAAATATTTCCTTATTAAATGTACTCAACAAATGTCTTAGAGATACTGTTAACAAAATCCTTTTGAAATTTGAATATATTTTCAACATTTTCATGAGAAAACGAAGTGATTCACTGATTTAGTCATATTCACTCAATCCATGAGGGATGATGAGTACATGGTCTCTTACCATGTTTTACTTGGGGGTTATCTACAAAGGCATTTCTTCCGTCAAATAATGCAAAGCGAAGGCCAGTCAGCTTCACAGTTGCTCATGTACAAAATAATTATGTTCCTCGTATTTAAAAACTTGACCGCACACATTTAATTTGTTTTCACGAATTATTCAAAGTGCAATGTTACTTCCTAATTAAGGTCCCTTGCAGATGACTCACTTACTCTCCCCACTATAAATCCAACAGTGTGGGAGTAGACAGACATTAGTTCCAGTGGCATCGATCTAGTTGAAATTGATTGTGTCGCCGTTCGTTTGAAGAACTTCAATTGCAGGAAACAGAAAACGACGTAAATTTCATCTAGAGTAATCGAAATATCCGGTCCAATCTCTCTACCGCTTTGCCACCACTCCTAGTCAGCGTGCCTCAGTTTAATACCTATTATCGCCTCCATTATAGACAGGATATGAACTTTTTATGTTTTTGAGATTTCATGAGTGAATGGAGTTTGGATGCCAGAAGTAGGCCAAGACATCAACGATGGTGGGCCGTTTGGACGCTTTCTTCAGGAAATTTGACATTGACACATGCATCTGGAGAGAGCCTGTTTGGATTGGCTCATGACCTCGCTTTTCCTTCTTGTCTTCCATCTTATTGGATTCATCTGTCATAGCGATCTTTGAAAATTTTAGGCGTGGATACTACTGCACCCATGCGGAAATCATTGTTGTATCCGCGAAACGTTCCCCCCGTAAAAATACACAGAGCCAAAAAATTTGGACGTAGGAGGAAGGCGATGGGCGGAAATGCAAATGCAGAAAGCGATTTGCTTCCATCAAGCTATGAAGAACAGGAAAGAGCAGACAACATATACGGAGCCCGCCAATTTGGACCCTTGGACCCCGGACTAAGCTGGCATAAAACAACGAAAGATGTCGGCATTCTGAACTGTTGCCATTCAAAGATCGGCATTGAAAGAGTTCTGATCTCTGCATTTCAGTTGAACTACACCAAAGATCGAGGCCTTGCCTCTCCATAAAACATTTTTAAGTCCACCTACCATTTTCTTTGGTGAAAAAAACAGAACGGTCTTTCGTCAGCAGAACTTTGAAATGAAGAAAATGGAGGCTATTCTGAGACATGATTACTCGAATCGCCATGGGCATTGGCAAAACGCAAGCACTGTTGGGGGTTCTTGGAGCTTGCGGCTCATCAATAAAAAGGCCTATAGATTGTAAATTTTACACCACCAATGATTTGTCACTTATTTGGAAGATAGAACAAGATCTTCCTTTTTGTATAGACAAAATATGAGATGTTACCCTGGCCTCGCATATACCGATGGTAAATTGTAACAAATATACACCTAACACACTACCAGGCAGTGACTTCACTTTTCAACTACGCTATTTCCTCTCCTGCGTTTGCAAATTACCAAAACTCTTCCATTTCATATCAACATGGTTATGAACAAAGATAACAAAAGGAAGATAAAAAAGAAAAAAGTAGTAAATATTTCGAGTCCCCTGGATATTCAAATTCCATTGAAGTCCTCAGCTCTCTGAGTAAACCTGCAGCATGTGCAGCCATTTAAATCACAACTTCAGCAGAGAAGCTACAGCAGAGAAGCTACTGGCATCACCAGTGCAAACCCTTGTAAAGGTAACTGCAGATAGAATAGCAGCTTTCTATGCAAGACCAAGTAGAACAGCAACAGGTAATGCTGTCAAATTCTCTTGCAATGTAAAATGCAATGGAACATTCGATATCAAATTATCACTCGATTTCTCTTTTAATTTTCTTCTCCATAAGGTCTCAGAGGACTTTTTCTCCAGGTCGGCAACACCAACAAGTGAAGACAAAAACGAGGATATCTGCATCCCACAATTGATCATTTTGTTCACTTCCATCTTGTCTTCTATTCAACTAAACTTCATTTCACATGAATGGAAGACCCAAGATCAGATCTCAAGTACTGTATACTACTCTAAATTTCCTGTATAAGCATATCTTTATTACTAATATTCACCACCTAAAGGAAGAAAAGACACGAGAATAGTGCTATATTCGGATATCAAATTCAGCATCTTCCTGTCTTATAAAGTGAATTTGCCTTGCTAATTGTCCAACTTTCTGAGAGGACAGAACAGGAGTACAGCTATCAAGTCTGATCCAATAGAGATGCTGAAAGCCATATGTCTCTCGTAATTAGAACTATATCCTAATCAGAGGTCACTTGAATAACCTCTTGATAACCAGATATTCTGTGGTAAATGGTACACAACTCTTACAAGAATATATACAGAACAGGGACCTTTTTTCACCCTGTACTTTACAAAAACCAACTCATACTTCCTTATAAGGATGCCCAATGAAGAATTACTTATCTATGCAACTTTCAAGCATTCTAAAACATATGGGGTCAATCATTCAACTTTTCCCAACTTCCATTACCTGAGCATGTCTCCAGGGTTCAATTTGGGCCCACTTAAGGCAGGTGATATGCTGAAAGTGTTGCCATCTCCGCAAAATGATGGGTGTCCCAGGGGAGTTGGCCTGTCTGGGATGGAAGGAACTTCAATATCTCCTTCCAACATTTTCAGTGCATCCAAGATGGTTGGCCTTAGAGCCACCATAACATGAGCACACAGTATTCCAACCAGCACAAATCTCTCCATTATGCCCTTTGGGTTCGAATTTGTAGACTCTCCAGCTTTCAACAACGAAGGATCAAATGCTTCTTCTATCTTCCCAGCTTTTATCAGAGACCAGACCCAATCTGTTATCAAAAATGCCCGTGGCGACCCTGAAGAAGACAAATCAAGAGCCTTTCTACCACACATTGTTTCCAAAACAACCACTCCGAAACTATAGACATCACTCTTTTCAGTCAGCTGTCCATAAAGTGCATACTCGGGAGCCAAATAGCCATGAGTTCCAGCCACCCTGGTAGTAAGATGGGATTGTCCTTCTCTGCTTTGCTTTGCTAACCCAAAATCTGCGACTCTTGCCCTCATGTCTGCATCCAGCAAAATGTTTGTCGCTTTAATGTCTCTATGATATATTGCAGGTTTCACCCCATAGTGCAGATAAGCGAGCCCCTTTGCCACGTCCAAAATAATGTTTTCCTTTGAGGCCAGGTCAATGTCTTCTTCCCACTTTGATTATCGGGCAATGGGAAAAGATGATCATTGAGATTACCATTTGGCATGTAATCATAGACAAGATATCTCTGGCCACTCATTTCATCATAATCATCATTATCATCTCCGTCTACCACACAGCATCCCCTAAGTGGCACCAAATTCCTATGCTTCAAATTGCTAATAATCTCGACCTCGTTGCAAAACTCAGCATCCCCCTGGAAATCTGATTCGATAATTCTCTTGACAGCAACCTCCGTCCCATCAGATAGAACTCCCTTGAAAACCAATCCAAAACCACCCCGCCCGATGAAATTCTTCTGTGAGAAGTTGCTGGTTGCTTTCTCAAGATCACGAATTTTGAACCAAATAGACCCCGTATTAGGCCTTGGCCTTGCCCTAGACCCTGATTCCTCCTGGTCAAGACTAAAATCTGCATTAGACCCCTGAATTCTCCTCCTCCTCTTACTCATCCTATCATACCAAAAGTACAAACCCAGCAAACAAGACATGACTATGACCGCAACACCAGCACCAGTCAAGCCAAAACGAGATTAGTGTGCCGTTTACCAGCCGAACTCCCTTGCTTATTGATTGACAATGCCATAATGCACGTCAGCGCGCCATTACTCTTGGGCCCGTAAGCATTGACAATACCAGCAGCATACAGAATAGTGAAATAAAAGCAATCCGTAGTATTGGGATTGTTACCACTGATGGATTGCAGCTCGGCTTGGACGCTCAAACCAGCAGACACGCACTGGTCACAGTAGGTCAAAACATTGAGGTCGGGCTTGCAGGCCGAATCAAGAATCGTTGAGTTGCCAAGTTCCCTGACCCAGTCCTGCGTAGTGTGAATGTGGGCACAAGAGTAGGGCGTGATGAGGAACTGCGAAGGGTCGAGGCAGTGGGAAACAAGATCGGTGGCGAGAGAGAGAGAAGTGAGGGCGGATTGAAAGTCTTGGAGGCAAGAAATGGAGGAGTTGAGGTCTGGGAGTTGGAACAGAGAAGTCTGTCGGAGGCTCTGAGCCAAACCAACGCCGAAGAGGGACAGGAGGTTCTGGCAACAGGGGTTCTTAGAATTGTCGCTGAGGGAAGCGTTGGGTTCGAAGCTGGGGTGTTGGCAATTCGAACTGTTCCAAGGGATTGTGCGCACGTAGCTGAGATCCAGAGGGCATGTCGATCCGTTGGTGGCGGCGGCGGGGGCGGCGGCGGAAGCTGGGGAGAGAGCAGTGAGAGAAAGAACTGCGAAGAACAGGGAGATGGCAGCGGGCGACGCCGATTCAAGATTCATCTTTGACTTCTTGGGTGCGATTCTTGCTTTACTCTTCTGTCGGAGAGAAGAGATGGGGAGCATCAAAGGTGGAGGTGGAGGTGGTTCAAGGAGGGAGAAGATGGAGACGCCATGAACGGAGCTTCAAAAGGCGGACCGGAAGAAAGGAGCAGCCACTCCCTTCGTCGTCTGGTCAAACTACCACCCTTGACGGGGTACGCCGCCATCGGAGGTGGAGTTAAACACCGTTGAATATACTTTAGTTTTTAGTTTAAAAAATCGGAGAGCGGAGATGCCCTTTATAAATTCGACAAAACTGCCACTAGGCTTGTGGGGCCCAACGATTTTTTTTTTTTCTTTTTTTTTTTGGTTTGGTTTCCGGCGGCTTGACTAAGGACAGGACAAATTCGTAACTGGGGTCGGCTATCATCGTGGTCCGATGGTCAGGTTTGGATTCCTAGAAAGTCCAAGTCAAGTATGCACGCGACGAGATGAGTGGTCGACCGTAGAATCTATATGGAAGTGCACGGCGTGGGGGTCGTTTTGTATTCTCGAGTTCCTGTTTACATAAAGAAGACTCCCCCAGCCCCAGTAGTAATTTAGTAATTTAGAGAGAGCGTATGGCGCGCAAGCCACGGAAGGCAACGCGAAAGTGACGAGAAAATGACCTGAAAGAGACACGGGGAGCACAGTAAAAACAGCATCACTAGCTGATGCCCGGAAGGTTCCCATCATTTCATTCAACGATGGAAAGTAGTTCTTCCCACGTGCTAATTTCTTGACATTTTTATGAATCTACCGACTCTTCCTGACGAATCACAAGTAATTAATTTTTCTTATCTTTTTATGTACTTTTATTTGTCTTACTTTATTATCAAAACTCTAAATTTATCTGCTCCTATATGAATTTATTAACCATTGTTTTGATAACTTGCTGATGTTTTTCTGGTTAAATAATCAAAGAATTTGAGTTATCAATTCTCGCTTGAGTTATTTACCAATGCTTATTTTGTTTTTATTTTTAATTAGAGCTTTTCTCTAATCAAGTTACCAGTTCTTGTCTATTTGATTTCTTTTTCAATTTTTTGTTACTTACTTCTATTGAAGTGAGTTACCGACATCAAATTTTCGTTTAAATAATCAATTTCTATTATCTTTGCAAATTATTCAAAGAGCATCGTTACTTCCTAATCAAGGACCTTCGCAGATGACTTACTCTGCCCAATATAAATCCTGCAATGTGGAAGTAGACAGATATTAGTTCCAGTGGCATCAATTCGGTTGAAATTGATTGAGTCGCTGTTCATTTGAAGAACTTCGATGGCCAAAAAATGAAAACAACGTAAATTTCATTTAGAGTAATCGAAATATCCGGTCCGATCTCTCTACCTGTTTGCCACCACTACTAGCCAGCGGGCCTTGCTTTGGATACCTATTATCGCATCCATTATAGACAGGATATGAACTTTATATTTTTTTCAGATTTCATCAGTGAATGGAGTTTGGATGCCAGAAGTAGGCCATGACATCAAAGATGGTAAGCAGTTTGGACGCTTTCTTCAGGAAATTTGATGTTGACACATGCATCTGGAGAGAGCCTGTTTGGATTGGCTCGTGACCTCGTTTTCCTTTTTGTCTTCCATCGTATTGGAGTCGTCTGTTATAGCGATGTTTGAAAATTTTAGGCGTGGCGACTACTGCACCCCTCCGGAAATCATTGTCGTATCCACGAAACGTTTCCCCCGTAAAAATACAAAAAGAACAGCCAAAAAATATGGACGTAAGAGGAAGGCGATGAGCGCAAATGCAAATGCAGAACACGATTTGCTTCCATCAAGCTATGAAGAACAGGAAAGGGCAGCAACATATGCGGAGCCCGCCATACGATCTACCAGCGATTTGGGCCCTGAACTAAGCTGGCATAAAACAACGAAAGACGTTGGCATTCTGAACTGTTGCCATTCAAAGGTCGGCATCGAAAGAGTTCTGATCTCCACATTTCAGTTGAACTACACAAAAGATCGAACCCTTGCCTCTCGATAAAACATTTTTAAGTCCACCTACCATTTTCTTTGGTGAAACAAAGCATCAAGAAAGAACGGTCTTTTGTCAGCAGAATTTTGAAATGAAGCAAATGGAGGCTATTCTGAGACACAATTACTCCAATAGCCATGACATTGGCAAAACGCAAGCACCAGAGCTTGCGGCTCATCCATAAAAGGCCTATAGATTGTAAATATTACGCCGCCAATGATTTGTTACTCACGTGGAAAGTAGAACAAGATCTTCCTTTTTGTATAGAAAAAGAAAGTGAGATGTTACCCTGGCCTCAGATAAACTGATGGTAAATTGTACCAAACACTCACCTAGCATAATACCAAGCAGTGACTTCACTTTTCAACTACGCTATTTCCTCTCCTGCGTTTGCAAATTACCAAAACTATTCTATTTCGTATCGACATGGTTACGGACAAAGATAACGAAAGGAAGATAGACAAAAAAAGTAGTAAATATTTCGAGTCCCATGGATGTTCAAATTTCATTGAAATCTTCGGCTCTCTGAGTAAACCTGTGGCATGTGCAGCCATTTAAATCACAACTTCAGCACGGAAGCCACTGGCATCACCAGTGCAAACCCTTGTAAAGGCAACTGCAGATAGAATAGCAGAGCTTACTATGCAAGACGAAGTAGAACAGCAACGGGTGTGCTGTCAAATTCTCTTGCAATGTAAAATGCAATGGAACATCCAATATCAAATTATCACTTGATTTCTCTTTTAAGTTTCTTCTCCATAAGGTCTCATAGGACTTTTTTTCTCCATGTCGGCAACACTAACAAGTAACAAGTGAAGACAAAAATGAGGATATCTATATCCCACAATTGATCATTTTGTTCACTTCCTTCTTGTCTTCTATTCAACCAAGTTTCATTTCACATGAATGGAAGAACCAAGATCAGATCTCAAGCACCGTACACTACTCTAAATTTCCTGTATAAGCATATCTTTATTACTAATATTTGTAAGAGCTTTCTTAACGTGGACTATATTAATTGATATTGTAATTTACCGTTTTACAATATTGGTCTAATAAGGTGAGATATAGAGTTTTTTTAATTAATCTAATTTGGGGCTGGCTAGTATGGGCCAAGTTAAGCCCGATTCATAATGAGAAGGCTTGCTTGGAAACTCTATAAATCCTACTCAAGTCTCTCATCTAACCTTAACGCACACAATTATCCTCACAAAAGATTATTTACTAAGCACAAAGGGTGAGGAGTCGTCTCATTAAGTCAATGATAAATAGGGCAACTGTGGAGAAGTTCTTGAGTTTGGATTGTTGCTATTCTGCATAAATAATGATAGTACAAATTAGGTGCTTTGATCTCTCTATTCAATTATATGTGTTCGTGTTTCTAGTTATGGAAATCTTGGGATGCGCTTTCATGTCTAACATGTGGTATCGGATTAGCCATAGTTTAGAACTTGGACATACGAATTTTGCCTTTTTTCGTACAAAAATAAAATTTGCTCACATAAGCGGAACGGACTTGTCAAGACGAACAACCGTGGCCAATGCGCCCCTAGGGGAAGTCGTACGCGCCCCTGAGGGAAGTCGTATGCGCCCCCATGTGCCGTTGGGTGGCGACATGCATCGAGCATGCACCCTCATGTGCACCCACGCACGACGTTGATGTCATCATGGGTTCGACCCGACCCATTGACCCCCAACTCGACTCGATAACTTGACCTGATTGACCGTTAACCTAATTCGGGTTCGAGCCGTTGACTTGCTTGACTTGGTTTTCGATTGTTGAGACCGGTTCGAGCTAGCCTACTCACACACTTCCCGCGCTGCACACTCCGAACGCATGTATCGGTGTGTTCAACCTTCGATTAGGCCGTTCTTGGGATCTATGTGCTCATATAGAGATGCTCTATATTGTGATATATATATATATATATATATATATATATATATATATATATATATATATATATTATATTTGATAATTTTATGGATGTGAAAATACATATGAAACCTAAATACGTGTATTTTGAGGGTATTTTGTGTATTTTTCTATGATTTTGAAAATATAGATGCAAGCTCACATGTATATTATCACATAAAGAATATGTAGATCATTGATTCATTGTTAACATGTATAAGGTTTAACATGTATTAATGAATATAGTAATGTAATTGGCATGAAATGTAATTTTAGTGACAAATTGTCTCTATCATCAAGTCTAAAATCACATATAAGGTAAATGTGATATAAAGTTTATATCTCTAGTATGAGAGAGTTTCAACGATTCAATTGAGTTATGACTGTCAAAATGGCACACTTGATTGGGTTTGAGAAATATCGGTCTCGTATAATTGTGGGATGTTTCCTATAGTAATAAGTGGTCATACTTCTAAAAGAGGTGATCGTGTATTAGTTTATGGAGAGAGTACATGTAGTTGAGGAGTGACTAATCCTAGTGATTCATACACTCAAAAGTGATGATTTATGAATGTTAGAATATATTCTCATTATCACTGTAATGTGGAGAGTATCTAATTACATGCCATGTATTTTGCCCAAAGGTGATCATGTGATGATATATGTAACTCTCTGGATGTGTATTTATACAGTTTTAAATTACACAGTTCTCACATAATGTTAATTATATACATTGCTTATTATAGTAATCACCTTATATGTAATCGATAATTCCATAACAATTGAGATTCAAAAGTTAAGTAGTGGAAATATGATTTTTTGTTTTGGAAAAGAGCAATCAAATTTACCTATTATTCATGAAGTTCTCCATTTAGGAACACTTGAAAAATGATTTACCGGTTAACTACACTGCTAAAAAAGATGATGGAAGCCTTGATGGCTTGAAGCTATGTATTGTCTAATGCCAAGATTGTGGCACATCCGTAATAACTCTTCAACATAAGGTATGATGATTTTAGTGATGTTAGGGATTAAATTCTAAGGATAGTAGATTTGAAGTCTAAAGATTATACTCATAATGGAACTTATAAAACCACTGGTCATTTTGATAGTTTGGATCCTAAGATAGAATCTTTCAAGAAAGATTGATAACTGTCAGCTCCTTTTATTAAGAGGAATGTCACATAAAGATAGATTGCAATAAATATAGAGAACTTGATTGTCTAAGTGTGAGCTTATAGTTAATGATTTGTTGGCATTATTTACGAATCCAATACTTATCATAAGCCCGTCCAGCTAATGGTGGCCGAGATAGTGATGCAACAAATTTGTTGTGTTTACTATGCGAGAATAAATCTAAGGAAGTCAAATTTTGACAAATCATAGTTCACCGTGAGAAATAATGATAAAGTCAATGTTAAAGATATCATTTTAATTCTAGATTCTATTTTATTCTGATATTACGAAACACATTTTATATATCTTCTTTGAGATGGAACTTAGTTTTTGTATCACGTTTGAACATATGTAACCACCTTTTTTTTTTAAATAAAAAAGCATATGTCATGTTTATTAATTCAAATAAGGTTGAGTATTACATTATGTTCAATGGATTATACAGATTATGTTTAACTCCTAATGATTATTTTCAAAACACTTCTACTTAAGGAACAATGTTTTGTATTAACATCTTGATCACATGTCTAGAGAAAGAGTAAAAGGTTGATAAAATGGACATTCTATCTACTCTTAAAAGTTGTCCAAATATTTGCGTAAACTATTGTAGAAGTAAAATTACTAAGATAAAGAATAAAATTGCAGTATGAAGTTCGACTGTTAGAGGTCATTTACATTGATTTTAGTGGACCTTTTATGGTGACATTGTGTAGAAAATTTTATTTCAATATAACCATTGACGACTATTTTTTCTGTACTTGATTAAGAAAAAGTCTGAATCTCCAAATAAATTCAATAATTTTTTGGGACTAAAATTGAAAAAAAAATCGGGATAAGTCTTAAAAGTTATCAAACCCAACTGTGGTAGTGAGTATTTTGGCAAGTATGGTAATGTTAGATAACTTAAATGATTGTTTGTTAAATACTTAGAATATTCTGGAACGGTAACTTAATTTACTATACCTGAAAATCCTAAATATAATAATGTAGCCGAAAGGCACAATATCGCCCTTATGAAGATTATGAGGAGTATGATCAATAGGACTAATCTATCTAATTTTCTATGGGGTGACACTTTGAAAGCGATCTTTTCATATACAAAATCGTGTTTCTACCAAAGTTGTTCCATTGTCTTTGTGATATCTCGAAATTTGACCCCTATTTTGAAATATATGAAACGATTATTTCATCGATGTACTTATGATTATTTCATTATGAACTAATCACTAACGAGTTAACTAATTTATTGGTAAGGCCATAAAGGGTTGAAATGCGAAAGATCAGAGAATTCGATTTGGGATCTATTGCTCGACCATAAAGATCGATAAGGGTCAATATTATATTGTTATAAGTCAATTAGCGAATGGATATAAATCAATTCGACAGAAGTATGTAGTCAGTGTGCAGGTGATTCCGCAAGATTACGATACTCGTGTTGAACGACGATAAACCGATTTTCTATTAATTTTGTACACATGGTATGTAATTGAACACTCGTGATTACATGACAACCAAGAGTTGTTCACGATTCGAAGATACACAAACGTTGATAAAAAATTATCAATCGCGGGTCAACCATATGAAAGACCTTTAAAAGTCACCCAATAGTTTTTTTTTTTTTTTTGGGTCAAAGATAGGTAATTCATTCATTCATAAGCAAGGATTACAAGAAGACGATAGGGTGGTCATAGCATAAAATACTAAAAAGAGGATAGGGAGGTGTATATAACTAATTTGTGGGAAGGGACTTAAGACGATGCGATTTTGCTACCCAATCGGCGGCTTGGTTGGCTTCTCTTGGGCAATAAGACAGCTTAACGAAAGGTAGATTTTGTAGCATAATTCTGCTTTCATTGATCAAGCTGCTCATAGCCCATGGAACTTCGGCTCCGGCCGACGTTGCTTCAACAAGAACTTGGTTGTCACTTTGTACTTCCCAAGCACTTCCCCTGTTCTGAACTTGAACTGTTCCCAAGTGAGTTGCTGTTCTGTGGGTGAGAAAACGCAAACCGTGCGAGAGAGCTAGGGCTTCAGCACACAGAGCATTTTCCGCTTGAATCTCGGTAGCAAATCCATCGATCAACGGACCTCTTGAGTTGCGCACAACCCCGCCACGAGTTCTTCTCTCCCCCTTCACCTAGGAGCAATCGATGTTGAGTTTGAAGCTAGTGTCGTCCGGCGATTTCCACGTTTCGAGCGAAAGTCGGCTGCTGGTTCTCTTTTGGTCTTTACTCGGAACCCATATGGAGAAGGCCCCGACTTGTACGTGGGCCAGATCTGCTACGGAATCAAATTTGGGAGGTTTGGATTGGAAGATATGGTCGTTCCGGAGCTTCCATATTATCCGAGCATGCTAGCCACCATTTCCGCTAAGGGTAAGTTGATTTTTTCAGCAAAGAAGTCTTCAAACCACTTGTCCATTCGGGTTACTGAGATTGTTTTGTTGTAGAGGTTGAGGCACGGATCAAGCCAATATGTCGGGTTCTTTTGCAGAGGAAAAAGAGGTGCTCTGTTGTTTGGTGCCGAGGAAGAGTGGGCACAACGGATCAGGTAATACTGGCCTCTTATAAAGATTTTCCTTTGTGGGTATTGCGTTTTGACATATGCTCCATAGAAAAAACTTAATTTTGGTAGGGACTGGAGTACTCCATAATCGGGTCCATAAATATCTAGGCGGCTGGTAGGAAGTTGTTACTTTGTTGGGATCTGGAGAAGTAGTCAATGAGCAAATCCTATTGTAGCCACTTTTAACTATATAGGAGCCTCGACTTGTTTCCCGTCCACATCATCCTACTATCTTTCGTGGTATTGCTGAAATGGGGATTGAAAGAATTTCTTTAACTACTTGGTCATAAAAAGTTCGCAAAGCTTAGGCTCATCCCATGCTCTTCCTTCATTGCACATTAATTCAGCAACTTTCTTAGGATCATTTATATTCGCCGGGCTGCCTATTACTCCCCTTGGAAGCCATTTGCCCCGCCGGATGTGAATACATTCCCCATCCCCACAATCCACCTGACCTCCGGTTCAATAGTGTCTCGACCTATTAGAATGCTTCTCCAGCCCCAAGATGGTCACTGTCCTAGTTTTGCTCTCCATAAGTCCCCATTTGGATAGTAAACACCTTCTAGTATCTGGCTCCATAGTGTTGAGGGTGATTATAATAATCTCCACGCTTGTTTGCTTAACATAGCCTTGTTAAACTTAATTAGGTCTTTAAAGCCGAGACCCCTTCATCTTTTATGGACTTCAAAACTTCCCATTTCTTCCAATACATACCTCTTTTAGAATCATTTTGTTTCCACCAGAAAGCTGCAATCCTTTGTTCAATAGCTTTGCATACTGATATTAGGATTTTGAAAATAGACATTGCATGCGAGGAAGAGCTTGTACCACAACTTTAATCAATACTTCTTTGCCGGCTTTAGATAATAATTTTCTTTCCATCCTTCAAGCTTCATGTTCACTCTTGCAAGAATCCATGAAAACATCTCTTTTTTTGTTTGTCCCAGTCAGATGGAATTCCTAGGTACTTCCCTGTTTTGTCGATAATAGGCACACGTAACTCATATGCCATATTCCTTTTCAAACTCAGAGGGCAGCCCTTGCTAAAAAAAAACTCCTGATTTGTTTAAATTGATAGCTTGACTAGTAGTATAGCAATATTGATTTAGAATGTTTGCCACATTTTGACATTCTTTGATTGTCCCGTCCATAAAAAGTATAGCGTCGTCCGCAAATAATAGATGAGACAGAGTGGGACAATACCTGTTCAATTTTATTCCTTTGATGCTTCCATCTTCTAGTGCTTTGTGCATCATCCAGGAGAATGCATTTGCCATTAGTATAAACGGTATGGGGACAATGGGTCTCCTTGTCTTAAACCCTGTGTGGGATGGAAATATCGTGTATGATCGCCATTGATTTTGATGCTAAAGGACACCGTGGAGACACAATACATCACAAGCTCAATCCATTTCTCATCAAATCCCATCTTCCTCATACTCATTTTTAAGAAATCCCACTCAACCCTATCATAAGCCTTTTGCATATCCAGTTTAAGAATTGCCTGGAATTTCTTTTTGCGTTCTCTAATCCTCAGCTGATGCAAAACCTCATGAACAATAAATATGTTTTCTTGTATTTGTCGTTCTTTAACAAAGGTGCTTTGTTCAGTAGCTATTATCTCAGTAAGCCATGGTTTCAGTCTATTTGATAGCACTTTAGAGATAATTTTATAGCTACAATTACATAGACTGATTGGCTTAAACTGGCAAATACTTTTTTGAATTTTTCACTTTTGGAATGAGGGATATATGAGTCTTGTTGAGCAGGGGATCAAATTTACCTGTTTCAAAGAAGTTTCTGAACAGATTGAACACTTCCAGCTTAATCTCTTCCCAATAATACTGATAAAATTGTCCATTGAGACCATCCAGACTGGGGGCTTTGAGTGTACCTAGCTGGAACATCGCTTCTTTGACCTCTTCCATTGAAATAGGAGCCAACAGGCTTTCATTCATTTCCTAGTGATTATAGATGGGCATATGTCCAGCATAGGCTGAAGATTTCTTAGGCCTGTCGATTCATATAGTGAGCGATAGAAATCTTCTGTGTGTCGCGTCAATATTTTCTGATCCCCGCACCAAGTATCTTCATTTAGTTTAAGCAAAGTAATTATATTCCGTTGTCTTTGTTGAACCGTTGTAGCGTGAAAATATTTTAAGTTCCTGTCGCCCCATTGAAGCTAATTTGCTCTAGACCTCATAGCCCAATACATCTCTTCTTGCCACCAAAGCCGTTCTATTTTCTCCTTAATTTCTGACTTTCCTTTTTGCTGGATAATTGGGGATCCCCATTCATAATCTCGGTTAGTTTCTATTTGAGAATTCTGATTTGGATAGAGGCATTAGAAAACTTGTTTTTGCTCCATGCGGTCAATTCTGTGTAACATGATGTATTTTCTGAGAAAAAGTCATATAATAATGCTGGTAGTTTCCCCAACAACGTTTGATGATCTCCCGACATTCTTCTTCCTCCGTCCAGTATGCTTCAAACTTAAATTCCTTTCTTTTTATCTCCCAAACAGGATGTAAAGACAACACTAGGGGGCTATGATCAAAACCTACGCTGGGAGGGCGACACTTCGGCATTTGGAAAGGTAATTCTCCAATCCATTGTACAAAAAGCTCTATCGAGCATCTTTTTTACTAAATTTTCACATTCTCTATTATTAGCCCAAGTGAAAGCACACTCCTTAGTATCAATATCCATCAAGGAACAGTCATTAAGCATCTCCTAAAAGGCCGCTATTCTATGTTGATCAGCTTCCCTTTTCCCAACCTTTTCCTAGCTATATAGAATTTCATTAAAGTCCCCCATACGAGCCAAGGGAGTTGATTAGTGGAGTGAAAATTCCGAACCTTTTGCCATAATAGAAGTCTCTCTTGAAAATTTGTGGAAGCGTGCATCGGTGTGACTCTCATTAGGTGTCCACTATTCGGATCCTTACATTCCACATCCATATGCTCTTTTGAACTCGAATTGATTTGAATTTCCACGCCCTCATTCCACATCAGCACCAAACCCCGGCAATTGCTATTGGTTGCTCTACAAACATGTTTTGAACTTCAATCTTTTCGGATTTTATCCACCATCGACTCCTTGTTTTTGGTTTCCATCAAGAAAACCAAGTCGGGCCTTTCTTGAGCCATTAAGGCTCTAAGCTCTTGATTTGTCGGGGTTGCCCGGCCCACCCAGTTCCAACTTAGAATCTTCATGGTGTCTTTGGTGGCTTATTAGGGCTAGCCACCAAAGCCCAATCCTTCCCCTCTTTTACCAGCTGCACGGGGGTATCTAATAATTCGATCATCCGAAATAGAAGAGGTAGAAACTTCGCTCTTTTATGTTTCTTTGTTTTTTGATACTTCATCATCTTCTTTTCAGCATCACCCATAATGTTCGAGTCTTGCATTAGTTGGACCTTCTAGTAACATCAGCTGTTTTCCACTTCCCTCTTTGGCTGTTGAAAGCATCTCTCGGCCATCTCTTTCCACCATTGAAGAAGGGCTATCTACTCGTTTCTTGTTCTAGGAAAGGGGGTTAGTTGTTTCAATTTCTGCCCTTGTAGTAACTTCCACATTGATTGTCTCCACGGGAGTTTCAGATACAGACTCTTCTTCTTCATCATTAAGATCAACCTTGCCATAAAATGTCTCCTAATGCGGACTATTATCTTTTACTTCTGCTTTGAGCCACGGCCCGTACTTCCCTACCTTGTTTGCTGCCTAGTTCGTTGTTTCATATGGTATCTCCTCACAATACGATGCATAGTGATCAATTCGCCCACATGAGAAACAAAAGTGAGGGAGACGCTCATATTTAAACTCCACCCATAAATTCTTGTTCCCTATCTTGACTAAAGCCCCTGTTTTAAGAGGGGCTGTAAGATTCATCTCTACTTTGGCTTTTTTCTGTCTTATAGGGACCATAGCCTTTAGATTCTAATTGTATTTCTTTTCTTGCTCCCACTTTACCAGCAACATCAGAAAATACTTGTTCTAAGATCCAGCTCGGGGTAGTCCGACAATATGGACCTAGAACTCATATCTAGAAAAGTCATAGCAATGTTCAGGGGAATATCTCGGATCACATTGTTTTAGCACTAACAAGTTGCTTGCAAAGGACCATGGCCTGTAGTTTAAGGACTCTCTCCTTTTCCTCCTCTGTCTCGAATACAAATGAGAAGAGGCCGGTTCTTTCCGAGAGCACACAATAGCCTCTGATTTCCATGCCTTCTTCATAGTGTTGCAAAATGCTTGAAAATTCACATTGGGTTTTGAATATAACTTATCAAAGAGTGTGACTGCATTCAATGCGTTTGTTATGGGAGATTTCCTGCTGTACTTCAATCACATCATTGGTTGACCATAAATGGCCTAAACTCTTGCAGAGGGCAGCAAGACGGCATTGATTTTCCTCATCAGTACCATTCCGACATCAAATTAGGCACTCTTTTTGGGATTGATGGTTGTAGGCGTCACCGTCAGTAAAGGATGAAGTTTTCTTTGGGACTGTTCTGTGGAGATCTTGTGGCTTTGGGTAGTGGGCGATTGAAGGGAGCTCCGCAAAAGGGTGGATGGGAGTCGAAATCTGTCGAATGGTGCTACTCCACGCTCGATTTCTGTGAAACGGAAAGGGGGTTGCGTTTCGTGATGGTTTTAGAGTTTGGGTTTTGGATACCCATGATTTTGGGCAAAAATTTTCTGCTTTCAAATGGTATGAATTCCACAAAGCTACAAGATGGAACAGTGATTTAGGTTTTGGGGTTTAAAGCTCCCATGGGTTCGGGAGGGTTCGAATAGTTTATGTCGTACTAAAGTTGTGTCGATCGATTTTTAACTATGAAATTTAATTCAATTTCGAGTATCGAATTTTCGAGAGTTTTAGGACTAATTTATTGAACACTTGCCTCATTGTCGAATGATCGGCAAGTTTGAAATTTTCAAAAAAAGGAATTATCGGACGAAAATTGAAGACCAAAAATGGAAAAATCAAACCCAGTGGCAAAATGGTGATTTGTTGGTCAAGATTTTGGTTTTAAAAGAAAAATGGAATGAGAAGATATTTAGGGGACAAAAGCTTGGCACTAAGGGTTTTAAGGGGAGTTGGTGAAGAGTGATGGGATTTTGAAGAACAAAAATCTTGAAAAGATCATTTTCTCTCTCTCCCTCCCCCTCCCCCTCCCCTACATGCCATTTCTTTCTCCCCCATCGCTAGAACAACCCCCTTCCTTCTTCCTTTCTCTTCTCTCCTCACTTTTTCCCTCAACTTGGCCATAGCCCCTCCCCTCGATTTTCCTCTCACCCCATCTTCTTCTCCTTCCATTTCCTTGCTTAGCCGCCCCTCTCATCTTCATCACCATCATCATCCCACCACCACCACCATCGTCACCACCATCACCCGCATCCCCATCTAACCACTCTCATCACCTTTGTCCACCGCCACTTCCATTAGCACCACCTTGTCGCTGTTGTGTCGTCCTCCGAACCACCGCCACAAGCCACGCTCGCGTCTCTCACGTTGTCCGCCGAGCTGTCACCCTTGAACACCCAAGCTCAAGTTGTGAGCTTAAGCCGCCGCCACCGTCGGAGTCTCAATTGATCCACAAACGTCGTGCCCTCAACGCCATTGCGCATCGTCGTCACGAGTCCGTCCTTTGTCGAAAAACTGTAAGTTAACTTTTAATTCTTGATTAAGTAGTTAATAACGTTTAGGGTAGATTAGTTTAAGGTTAATGACGGTTAGTATTAGTTAATTTTAGTTTATCCTTAATTGCGATTAACGACAGTTTACATTAAGGTTAAGTACGATTAGTTTAAGTAATTAACGTTAGTCTTAATTAATCGTAATTTGTTTAATTAATTGTAATTATATTAATTAACAACGATTAATTTTTAATTAATTATAGTTAGATTAATTAATCGAGTTTAGTTTAAATAATTGCAATTAGCCTAATTAATCACGATTAGTATACTTAATTATGGATTAGCCTTTAAATAAAATTTTATGCTCGTTTTTGGATGAGTTTATGCTTAATTCTGATTGTTTGTACTTGCTATGCCATATTAATGATTGTGCAATTATAGGTCTTATTTAATATATTTTCAAAAAAGGTTTATTTATCAAGAAAATGACATATTTTGAGATGTCTGATTTGGACGCCGCATTTTACGTGTTAAATGGGATAATGGAGTTTACAAATTAGGGTTAATACTCTGAAAAATCCCAAACTAATATACCTATGATAAATTTACCCCAGCTGACTATAAAAAATCATAAACTGGTTGTTTGTGACAAATTTACTTCAAACTAATTTATTCGATAGTAAAAAATCATAAAGTGGTACATTTGTGACAAATATATCATCCGTTAAATTGGATTAATACCACAAAAATTACAAAAATTGTATAACTGTGACAAACGGAAAGTAAAATCACAAATTGATATACCAATGAACTGTCACGTGTCATTTAATTTATTAATTTGACGGTAAAATTTAACAGAAACTAATAGAGTAAATTTCTTACAAGTATACCGGTTTGAGGTAAAATTTTCAAATGTGTACTAGTTTGGGGTTTTGGGTGGTCAAAAAATTAGTTTTTGGTAAATTTGTCACAGGTGTACCAGCTTTAGGTTTTTAGGGCATTAACCTAAAAGTTAAGTGTGCAAAATTTGGCCAAAAAAAAAATTGGCAAGTTGATTTTAAATGCGTGATCATGTGCAAATAGTTTACTGCAATTTTAAGAGTAAAAATTGCCAAAACTTGTTATTTGAGCACATACTCATTTATATTGGGCTAATTAATAACAAATAAATTGGCTTGGCTATTGGTGTGCTTGTGTAGTCATTTAATCGAACCCGTCATCCAACGGAAGTTTGGGGTGATGCTCGATTTTTATTAGATGTTCAGTGGGGGTCTGGATGTCGAGTCAAGGTTGAGGCCGAATCAAATTTTTATTTTTATTTTTAGAATGCCATCTTGGCAGGGATTCTAAACGATACTGCGTTCGATGGGGTGGGACGATACCCGGTTATATTGGAAGATTGCCGACTTGTGTGTTGGCCGTGGTTCGGCGTTATAATAATCAAAACACGTGTAAATGATTGTGCTGCATGGCGCTTGAGTTTGGGGTAAAACTGTGAGGCATGGTATGAGACAAGCCAAAATGGGTTTTATCTTATAATCATGATATGTGTGGATGGTTGATGCATGACAGTATGTATTCTGGTTATTGATTATGCTTGTTGCATTGATATTGGCATACAAGATGTGCATTGGCAAGGGAAGTTTGCATAACGTGTGTGTTTAAGCTATCTTCGAGAAGAGTTAGCGTCTAAATCAAGGCTTAGAATGTTGACTCTTAAAATTTATATCTCATCCCGTTGTTGTAGAATGTTGACTCGCTAAAATTTATATCTCATCCCGTTGTTGTTTAAATATTTTTAGGCCTGTGGTTTGGAGAACCATCACATGCGGTCGGGATCCCTTTGGAGGCGAGGATTAGCTTGGCATTAAGGAAGTTTAGGTTAACCTGACTCTTATTTGTTTTTGTAATGGTTTGTAAATGTGAAATTTCTCGGGTTAACAAGTTTATAAATAGAAGTAATGTTTTTGAAAAAGCTTGTTGAGATGTTTTTACTATCCCTCTTTGTTGATTGATTAGGTGTTTATAGTACGTCCCACTTGTGTTTAATAAAAAAAAAATAGAAAGAATAGAGCGGCGACGCGTCTTGGGATATCGCAAGTTTATCGACCGATGTGGGATGTTCGCACACTTGAAGGATCGGGCGTGACAGACTCCTTTTGAGTTATGGATTGGACATTAATCTAACTTAAATCATCTTAAAATTTAGGGGTGTCCTACGAAGTGATGTTATATAATCCAATGTTAAGTATATTGGAATTTAGAATCACTCGATATCATTTCGTATCTTACCTAGATTATTTGAAAGGGTATCGATTTTATAATTCCAGTGAAGGCACGAGAATTCTAAAATCACGGATAGTAAAGTTTCTAAAGTTTGACATAGCCGCAGAAAATAACTGTTCTCAGACTATCAAATATAATAGTATGGTAGAGATCTTTGTATCTTTATTTTCACTTGTGCAGACAATTGTGGAGTCTCTTACACCACAGACTAAGCTTGTTGAGATTCAAGATACTGTCATTGAGATAGTTTTGATAAAGTTTCTCAAGCCTTTCAGGTGCAAAATGAAATGATTGTAACTTTACTCAAGAGATCTCTTAGGGAAGACAATTAGTTATGCTACCAGATTATGTAATCTATTTATGAGAGCATGACTACGATATCTGCTACATAATTGATTTAGTGATTTATATAAATGTTGTTTCTTGTGCCTAATCAGATCTCTAGTAAGATATGATGAAAGACAAGATGCAATCTACAAAACATAATAGTATTTGGAAACTTGTTGAGTTGCTTGAAGGTCATGAGCTTATCAAGTGTAAATGGGTGTATAAGACTAAAAGAGGCTATAAAGAAAGATTTGGGAGTTTAAAGTCAAACTAGTAGTCAAGGGTTTCACTTAGAAAGAAATGATAAATAGTGAAGAAATATTTTTCTAATCTCTTTTGCATTAGTAGCTCATTTTGATATGGAGTTATGCTAGGTGGATGTTAAAACTATCTTTCTAAATGAATACTTTGATAACAACGTCTATATGGTGCAACCCGAAAGTTTTATAGTAGATGATTCAAGTAACTTTGTGTGTAAACTGAAAAGTTTTATTCATAACCTCAAACAAGTTTCCACACAATGTTATTAAAGTTTCATAGTGTTATCACTTAATTTAGTTGAGAATAAAGTAAATCGGTATATATATTGCAAGATCAGTAGAAGGAAATTTATTTTTCTCACACTTTATGTACATAATATCTTACTTGCAAGTGGGGATCTTGAAAAACTGTATGAGACAAAGCATATATTATCAAAAAAATTTAAGATAAAGGACATTGATGATGCTTCTTTTATCACCGGCATTAAGATCAGTAAGGATCATTCTTGTTATATATTTGGTTTATCTTAGAGGATATTTGTTGATCATATTTTAGAAAGATTTAGTATACAATATTGTAAATAAAAAATTACTCCTCTCATTAAGGATGATGAATTGAATTTGTCACAATGTCCTCATTCAGACATTGAGAAAGCTCAACTAAAGGATGTAACTTGTGTTGATGCACTTGAAAGTATCATATATGCTCAAATTTGCACTAGACCAAACATGTGACAGGATTTTTAGACAAATATTAGTTAAATTCAGGACACAATCATTGGGTTATTGCCAAAAAGTTTTTGAGGTACTTAAAAAGGATAAAAGACTATATGCTGATTTATAGACATGTTCAAGTCTTGCAACTAATAGGATATTTGGATGCAAACTTTGTTGGCTATTAAGATTAGGGGTGGCGGTTCCCGGTTCCTTACGAGGTTCCGCTTGGAACCAGAACCTACCTCGGGTACGAGGTTCCTCATTTTGGGAACACGGAACCTACCCGTGAGAATCAAGAACTGGAATCTACCCCGTCACAGGGTTGGGGGTCGGTTCAGGTTCCAACAAGTTCCAACGGGTTCTTTTTTTTTTTCATTTTTAGTTTTAAAAATGCTTCTATTGGAACTTACCGAATGATTAATTAGCCAAGCTATATTCCCTTTATTTGTGGCATCGATTACAAGTTCTTCACGATCTTGAAGAGCTGCACAATGTCTCAAAGCATGTTTAGAAGACAAAGCGACAGATAATGCAGATCATGATTTCAATGCTAATCAATGAACTTTGATGAGCCAAAGAGACAAAGCTTTGGGAGGGAAAATCATGAAGAAACACACTTCCTAAACTCCACTCTTTATGGTAATGAAAAAACGAAAAACATTTGAGAATATAAATCGCTGTACTTGTCTCTTTTTATCATGTCCTCCATTTCCAAGAATAAATGAAAAGTACAATGACAAATACAGCATTTCCGTCCAACTAAAGCATAACATGCAAATAATGAGGTAGTTTTCAGGAGAAGGTACCATTTCTCCTTCCTGAATATTTCTTGGAGCAAAGGGTCCCCATCCATGTATACTAGATTTACCGAAACATATTCGATGCTTTTCTGTCTCTGAAACAGTAATTTAATATTAGCCATTATGAAAGACACATCAAGCAAAATGCGATGATAAAATTGGAGGAGCAAACGTACTTGTTAATGACCATGACATAGTTATAATCAACCTCTTGGCTGTCGAACCTTCTGCATAATCATCCAAGTAAAATCATATTTTTCCAGGACAAGGCAGCATGCACCATATAGTTTTTAGTCAATGGATCATAGTTGTTAAATCTTCTAGGCAATAGACTTAACAAAACAGCTGGACATGAGATTGAAGCAGAGAATTAAAACATGTAGACAAGGGGAACCAATCTAACCTATGATCGGCGCAATATATCAACTTCTTTGTTATTTGACTCCCGCTCTTCTCCAGGCAGTGTAACTGAAAACAAAGATATAGAATCAGTGTAAACTTACATGAGTATCTATCTAACATATCCTTCCTTGAAATCCAACGCCAAAGAAAATAGAAAGAAAGCAAGAGCGAGCGTCAGAATAGATTAAAAAATCCAGCTCAAGAAATTCTACCAATGTTAGTTCTGATAAAAGTCATGAAAATATTATATATCTATATAAGGAATTACTTCCATGCTGTGTCCTGCTCTTGCAGCACACATAACTTGAAAATAAGTAGGACATCTGCTGCATTGAGTGCGGGAACCATGAGTCTCCCTTACATATTACACAACTACGCACCACAAGCAAAGAAAAGCATTTGAAAAGAAGCACCGAGCATCTAGAAGTTAATGGCAAATAAACTAAGCAGTAGACAACAAACAAAATCAACATCAAACTCAAATACTCAACTGAACGGTAAGCTGCTATAAAGCTATTATGAAATCAGGTTCTCCTCTATTGCTAAATGCTTTTATCATTCCCACAATAAGTACAATCCACCACATCAAAGAAACAACAATCTTCAAAACTGTAAATCTAAATAAGTATGGATTACCTTCAAAAAGAAGTTGGAGGAATTCTAAGTACTCCGGTGGCTGGTTCCATTTTCTCATGATTGAAAGCCAACTTCAGGGCAAAACCACGCGCATGTGACATGAACCCGGAGCGGCTCGATATCCGTTGGCTTCAAAGCACCCCTAGAGACCAGCATTTAAGCCAGTCAAAATAATTTCAAGCAAGAAAATACTAACTCACACAACACCAAGACATAGATTTAGAGCAAAAGTCAGACAACTGTGATAATGAATTTCATATGATACGGCTTCCTCAAAATCCCAATAGTAATATTTCTAAAAAATCAAAAGTGATATATCTAATATTGTCACCATGAACGTCAAATAATTTAAAAGTATAAGAAACAACATATGAGAACAAAAGCACCTCCTCCCATGAAAACACCTCGGAACCCTAGCTTGGTGCGGCGCGGTGCACAACGCTTCGCGTTGTACCTGAACGATTTCGGCGACAAAAATTAGGCCACAAAAAAATAAAATAAAATAAGAAGACAGCTTTTTTTGGACAAAACGTGAAGGAATTGGATATGAACTGATGGTGTTGTCGGTCCGCATGCGAATCCAGTGAGGGATGGGCCTGTTCGCCTCATCTTCTTCACCAGCTTCTTCTTGATCGCGACGGCGAGCACGCGGCGACGGTGGCGCGACGGCGACGAGGGCACGAGTCTCACAGCACCAATGGCGGCATGAACGGCACACCGAAGACGGCGGCAGCCGCGGCTCAACCCACGGCCAAGGGGAAGAACTCGGTTCGGGTGGAGGTGGTGACGGTTCGGAGCAACGATGGCCGGACGGCTTAGCAAGCGGCAGCAAGAGATGGTGATGGTGGCTTAGGGACGGGGCGGCGGTGCCTCACGGTGGTGCGGACGGCAAGACAGCTCGTCGGGCTCAACGGTGAGATGGCTTGTTGGACGAGCAGTGGGTGGTGGGGGGTTCGGTGGCCAAGAGGTGGTGGTGAGTAGGGCGTGGGGCGGCGGTGTGGTGGTGGGTGAAGCAGCAACCGGCGAGAGGAAGGAAGAAGAAGAAGAAGAGGGGGGGTTCGGCCGAGAGAGGGGAAAGAGAAAGAGAGAGAGAGAGAGAGAGAGAGGAAAAGAAAAAGTGGGGGCAGGAAGTGACGTGAGGAGGAAAAAGTGGAGAAAAAGAGAGAGAAAAAGAAAGGGAAAGGGGGAAAGTTGAATAGAAGGGCGGGGGAGGGGGGGAATCGCGTGGAAGGAATTAGGGTTTTTATTTTTTTAACTTTGCGCCGGTTCCGGTTCCTCAGTTCCGGTTCCTGGGAACCGGAACCGGGAACTGTCCCCTTAGAACCCGGGAACCGAACCGGAACCTCCTCCGGTTCGGTTCCGGTTCCCGGTTCTACCCGGAACCACGCTCACCCTAATTAAGATGACATGAAGTCAACAATGTAATACACCTTTATGTTAGCAAGAGGTACAGTAAATAGAAATCTATATCATTCTCTGCCATGTAGGTGGAGTTTGTAGCATACTTTTCGGTTGTTATTCAAATTATTTGGCTTCGGAACCTTATTGAGGAGTTGATCGTATTTAATTTTGGATAGATCCATACGGTTATATTGAGACAATAACTCTGTAATTTTGTTTATTAACAAGAGAGATCTTAAGGGGTCTAAACATATGGTGGTCAAGTTTTTTTATCATAAATAAGTGATACAAAATAATGATATTACAATAGAGCATATTTCCATAAATGATATGGTTGCAGATTCACTAAGTAAATACCTTCGTCATTGTGTTTTTGAACATGTCATTAATATTGGCTTAGGAACATCATGAAATACTGTTGTTTAGTGGGAGTTGTTTCGTTTTTTACTTTAATAAAGTTTACATCGGTATTTATTATCTTTAGTAACATTATGATTTATATATATATATAGTGATTCTGAATACATTGTTATTAAGTTAAATACATATATCTATTGGAAATCTCAATGTATGGTGTAGACCTTTAGTAAAGACTATGGCATACGGTTATTAGCATTTAACATATGTCTTGTTACACATAAAAAAAAAAAGGTTAATCATTAGAACAAAACATATGAGGGTTCATCGCAATAATAAAGATATTTTTTTAGTGGCACGGGTTTTTGTGATAGTTAAAGCAAGAGAATGGTAATTGATAAAGAGGATGACATATAAAGTATTACTCTCTATAAGAGATGTTATCCATTTGCCATATTACCATATTGAATTCATATCAATATTGTTAAAAACACTTGTGATCATGGAAGGCTTTGTGTATATACATGCAATTATTGCCATAATTCGATATTTGAGACTTTATGGAATATGATTGATTATTAAAAATTATATCTAGATCAAAGTGTGCATACATAATACAATTTTGATTAATATAGTTCAAGTGGGTGAAAATAAGAATTTTCCTAATATGAGTTACATTAATTGATATTGCAATGTACCGTTTTACAAGATTAATCTATAAGGTGAGATATAAAGTTTCTTAATTAATCTAATATAAGGTTGACTAGTATAAGCTGAATTGAGCTCGATTTGTAATAAGAGGACATGCCTAGAAATTTTATAAATAATGCTCAAATTTCTCCTCTAACTCTAATACACATAATTATCCTCACAAAGTGTACACCTTTTAGCCCGTCGCTCCTACCGATTGAATGGTCCGGTGAAGTGTTCGGATCGCGGCGACGTGGGCGGTCGCCGCCGATGACGTCGCGAGAAGTCCACCAACCTTATCATTTAGAGGAAGGAGAAGTCGTAACAAGGTTTCCGTAGGTGAACTGCGGAAGGATCATTGTCGAATCCCCGCCCAGCAGAATGACCAGAGAACCGGTGAACCAACTCAATGGGGACGGGCGGCTCAGCCCGACGTCCTCTCGACGTCGAGGATCGGGCTCGAGCACCTCAGGCGCTCGGCCTTGTCCTCGGCGGCACGAACCCGGCGCGGAATGCGCCAAGGAACTTTAACAAGAGTGCGTGCTCC